>NW_007732658.1:79857-92874 GCF_000696425.1 Galeopterus variegatus
TGTATATTATAACAAATATAGCTAAAAAATATGAAATTTAAAAAATCATCAACCCATTTCCATTACGATTTGGAATTATGTTCATATTTCTCCAAACATGGTCAAAATAACTGGGATTCCTTAAATTCTTTAAGTCTAGGAATTGGGTCTTTGAAAATCTGTAGGCTTTAATACGCATGCCAGACACAAACTAATTGAAACTGGCAAACATTTTTCTAATATGTTTGTGTATGTGTATTTAACATTTCTTGTTTGACATTCAGTATTCTTCTACTCTATAACATTCTATTTAATGACGTCATAGTATCCCATTTAAGAATGCATTATACTCCTTTGTGCAGCATAGATATTTTTAAACTCACCTATAGCAATTTAAAGCTAACAGCTAACAAGTACTTACAAACAGAAGGTCTTGCTTTAATTAGCAGATAAGATCTGAGAATTATCAGCATTCATTTACATGCAAACAGCAAATGAGCTTAAGTCCTTAAAACAGTTTGTTCTGTTAATTGAGCTAAATATATTCCTGAGCAATCTCATGTGTGCAATTAATTTGCCAAAAAAAAAAAAAACAACCAAAAAAATCCAAAACCATAAAACAAAAACTCAACTGATCACAAATTTTGAATAAATAAAGTTGAGGTGAATAAGATGCTATTTCATCTGTGAAAATAAATAGACTACAATGTCCTAAATAATTTTTTCCTGACCTGAACTTGGTTATTTTTCAGTAAGGATCACTTTCTGTTAACAATAAGAATGTGAGATATACCCTCCAGGAACAAAGATGAATGGCCACAGAAATTGTGCTAAAGTACATTTTAAAAATTATGTTCTAATCATGTTTAATATATTTCTATTTAGGTTGACAATTGATGCTGAGTGCCAATTACAGTTGCACAACTTTCCAATGGACGAACACTCCTGCCCGCTGGAGTTCTCCAGTTGTAAGTAGTATTCTTTCTATATTCTGTACCCCTCACACCTATAGTCTTTCTGATTGCAATGTTAATTGATTGGGAGAATCACAGAGAATTACAAAATTACATTAAGCTCTGTTGTTGACTTTGAAGATTTTGACAGTCTCTTTCATCATAATCCCAACTTGTCCCTATTACGGAGATCCGTGTAAAAAAAAAAAAAGGAAAAGAAATCTGTCTTATCAGAAATTGCAAATAGGTTTCACTGGGTTGCAACTTTTAATAAATCAGCAATGGTTGCCTGGAGCCCTTTGTTGAGATAAATTGTAAAGCTGGGCCTGGACTCAACAGAAAGGGTGCAGAGGTTGATTATTCATCTGCTACCCACTTCTTCCCATGGGCCCAGGAGGGGAGCAAAGCAGCACATCGCTAGTTAAGACCTCTTCCATACCAGCATTGTTTTGTTAATATAATAAAGGTAAAATGTTTGGTATGTTATCTGACACAAAATAAGACTCAATAAAATGCACTATTACTTTTAATTAATTATTATTATTACCAGATAGTAGAATATAGCAAGAGAATCTGTGATAATTCTAACACAGATTAGGCATTAGTAACCTTCACAGATGTTTCCTGACCTAACCAAAGACAATCAAGCCTCAGTTTCTGAAAATCTTTGCCTTACTGTGTGTTCAGCATCAACATTAGGTCACTTACCTCTTCATTATTTTTAGTCTGCCAATTATGTATATTAGGTACAATAAAAACCTAATTATGGATTTTAAAATTATATTTTTATAAATATAATTTCCCAGCCAGGGAGTCAAGGAGACTCCTAATAACCAACTGAATGATAATAACCATAGTGAAAAAAGAATCATTGACTAGTGGAGCAATCACCTGTTAATCATTACATCAATTCCAAAGGAAACAGAGGAAAAATATCACTGTACATCACATATATTTGGAAAAGTTCCATTATTAGTCTTTGTTTATGTTTTACTTCATCCAAGAACAAAACATATTTAATTATAAAGTTAATTCTCTAAGGATCTTCTTTTCTTTTTCCTCACTCCTTAATTAATAAACATATAATAGACAAAGAGTTGAGCCAAAAGGAAAAGAAAGGAGGAAATATACAATATTTTATGCCAAGTAGTCAATCAGCCTCCATAATCAAGACATGGCGTTATTAGACAAATAGCTGGGAAGATACCTAATTTGTATTTATTTATTTTTATTTGAAGTTCATTCCACAGTTTACTTAATAATAATGTCTATCCACCTATCAAACATAAACTGACCATCAATTTAATGAGATAAGTACTATTATCATCTCCATAAGGAAGCAAATAACTTAGAAGAAAAAGATTAAGAAATTTGCCAAGGGTATTATGGCTAGGAAACAGTACCCATAACCATTACTTTATCCTGTAATACTTCTTTCATGAAGACTTTCTGCTCTCTTGTATCAAACTCACTGGTATTTTCCCCTTGGCATTTTTCCTTAGTGCTTTAAATTATGTATTCCTATGTATGTTAAGATGAGAGTCCCAATAAACTAAGAGAGAGATAAAATGTTAAGTAGTTGAGCTTATTTTTTTCCAAATATATCTTCTACTCTAACTGCTTGCCCTAAGAGGGATTTGAGTCTGCTCTTTCTTATTATTTTCTGTTTCTATATGACTCTCAAAATCTTGCCTTATTGACTGTGAAACAGTATCTTGCATATTTACTATTTATGACATACTGATCACTGTTTATATATTACTGTAGACAATGTAAAGTATGCATATAGCATATCTGAAACCATGTAGAGTATACCTTCCATGCAATTTAAGTGATTTTTAAGTCATTTTGACCTCTGACTTTTGCATATTACTTCCCATTATGATGTGATGTCATTGTATTTATTTCCCTTACTCTAATGACCTTTCATTGAGGATCCTTATCTAACTTAGACGTCTCTCTCAGTACTTATCTCAGCATCTTGTTCATAGAAGTAGTTGCTACATATGTTCATTTATAATTATTTTTAATGTGAGCTTTCCCATCCATGGCAGATGGCTATCCACGTGAAGAAATTGTTTATCAATGGAAGCGTAGTTCTGTTGAAGTGGGTGACACAAGATCTTGGAGGCTTTATCAATTTTCATTTGTTGGACTGAGAAACACCACGGATGTAGTGAAGACAACTTCTGGTAAGATTCACTTGAAAAGAATTCTGAGGGATACTTCCAAAGTTAAAATTCTGGTGTATATGATTCAGAAAGCTTGTCAATATGTGTCTACAAATGATCTTCAGAAAATTAAATGAAGTGTTTAATTTTCTAGAGAAAATTATACTTGGTATTCTAGTAGAATGGATAAATATAAATAGATTCTATCAACTTGAAACAAATTGGATTCAAATTGGATTAGTAGATTATTTTTTAATTTCTTTAAGCAAAAAACTGGTAGTGATTATTAAAAAAAAGAAAATATATATTAGGTTAAGTTTATTGCTCTTTTTAGGAAATGTGTTCTATAATACGTTGAAATAGCAGCATTTAAAATAATTACACAGGGAAAATGAGCTTTTCAAAAATGCAGAAAAGTTACCATAGTGGGTATGAACTCATTTTCCATTCAGTAATTTAATACTTCAGACTGGCTCCAACAATGGATAAGAGACCAAGCTCTGTGTATCACAGTGACCTGTATTCAAATCCCTACTCTATCAGTTGTCAGCTATAGATACTGGGCAAATTTATTGAAACCCTGAGGAGATCAGCTTCTCCAGACACCCAGTGCATCACAGGGATGTTGTCTGTATGAAAAAAAAGAAAAAATAATAATAATAAGTAAAATGCTTTGAATGATACCTTGCAATGTTTGAACACTCAATCAATAGTAGCTCTTACTAATATCAGTTACAATTATCAGGTGTGAATGAGGCATCATGTGGTCAGGACTTTAGATTTTTCAAGAGAAGCTAAAAGTCAATATTTTTTATGAAATCTCATGATTTTTAATGGTATTAATTAATTGATTTAAAACCCCAAGTGGGCCAAGTTAGACATTTCCAGACCAGATCTATCTTATGGGTGGGCAGTTTGAACCCTCTGCAATGATGAATATACACTCCCTGCAGGTTATTCCAACTACTCCTTTTAAAATATGTAAATTTAAATGTGTCCCCATTTCAAATATAAGCATTGTATCATCAGCTTACCATTTATTAAAACATATCATTTGAAATCTTTTTCCATGAGTTGAGCTGTTTTTTATTGGTTGAGTCACACGTACGTGACTTTTATTTTTCTAGAAGTTACAGGACAATGTTTTGTGCTGAATAATTTGGAATAAGGTCTTGTTCTATTATTGCACAGAGAGAAGCAAATTAAGGACCTACGCAAAGTTTGAAAATTTAAGATTCTATCTTAAACACCATTTTCTAAATCCAAGAATTATCTTGTCTTAACATTGTTTTCAGCATTTGCGAGTTTCTCCCAAAGGTTCTTTTATTTTGCCAGAAGAATCTGAAAGAAGGTCAAAGTGATACTCAAGCATAGTTTCGAAAAGTGGCTTTATGTTCCCTTATTCACAAGAAATCTTGATCAAATGCTACAACAATCTTTCATTTGTTCCAAAAGAAGAACAAATGTAAAAATAATCTCCAATTCTGCATGCTTTGAGAATGAGAAATCAGGCAGTAAGTTCTGTTGTATATTCATATTTCTATAATTATTCCCACACCCTAAAACAGAAGGCACAATCTCATGATTAGCACATTTTTTGTTGGTCGTTTCGAGCCCAGAGTGGTATTAAGACCAAATGGCGGTAGTGGAAAGGTTGGTTTTCCATCATAAGGTCTAACATTACCCTCTCTCCAGGGCCGCATATTGAGAATGATCTAGGGTATTCACTGTCTATTAAAATATATTTCCAGGAGAAAATTATCTATTTACTTGGAGCATGGCAAGGAGAATTATCAAGGTCCCATAAAGCTATGAATCTTCCTAAGGAAATCACAACAAAATTGTACTGAAATAATACTAGATTTGATACTGAGTAGCATCATTTAACTGACCTCATCAATTCCTTTGTGAATTTTTTTTTTTTTTTTGTCCTTTTTGAGACCAGCCGCACCGTGCTCAGCCAGTGAGCTTTGTGAGCGCACCGGTCATCCCTATATAGGACACGAACCTGCGGCGGGAGCGCTGCTGCTCTCCCAGCGCCGCACTCTCCCGAGTGCGCCATGGGCTCGGCCCTAAATATTCATTTCTTTTTTTTTTTTTTTTTCCTTTTTGTCTCTTTTTTTGTGACCGGCAACGGATCGCAATGAACCTGCGGCGGGAGCGCTGCTGCTCTCCCAGCGCCGCACTCTCCCGACTGCGCCATGGGCTCGGCCCAACTCCTTTGTGAATTTTAATAAGATGGTTAGCCTTCACATTGGTCTTTTCCACTCCTTGCTCATACCGGTTTGTATTTGTGTGCACTACCATTTCAATGGCCTCTGTGAAGAGAAAGGGCTGAATAAAAAATTAGCATGAATACTGAGAGGCAACCTGATTAATGTGACAATTGATATTATAATCATTGGAAGTTTCTGACATTTGTTGAATTTCTGATGCCATTCTTACCTCTGAAGCATAGCACCATAACTAGGTAATATCTACAAAGTTACATTAACAATATTCTTGGGAAATTATCAGAAGTTCAAATTACAAGTCTTCTGAATCTTAGCCATTACTATTACATGTTTTTTTCCTAGATTTTTTCCTGGATTTCTAGTAAATGTACTCTTTTTTTAAAAAAAAAAAACCTCTGTTGTAACTGGGAAAGAATATTGCCTGAAATGTGACATAGCTTAGTGTAGAGTTTTCTAACCTTCATTCATTCATTCAAGCTTAGTTATATCCAAGTGACTATTATACTGCTGGTTTCTTACTATTTTTTTTTCTTCAAATTAATTGTTTTTAGTAAAATGAAGGTTTTAAAAAATAGGAATGTTTGTATTAGGACCACAATTGGAAAACCAGAGCATTTGACATAAATAGATGTTGATATAAAGATACAGTTTTTAAAAAATTCTTAAATTTTGTGTTCCCCAGATTCTGAATGTGTTGAAAGGAGACAGAGAAGGAAGAGAGCTATTAGAGATACAGTAAAGTCCAACTACCAAAGTAAAACCTTCTCCTTGATGTAAACAGGACAGTAAAAGCATTTCACAGGCATTCTCTCACCAGATTAATTTAACACTATTTGATATTCTTACATCCACCACCTGAATCACGTTTTACTACAAGTTTTATCTGTACCACACTTGAGGAAAATATTTTCTTGGTGGTAGATTGATAAGACTTGAAGAATACCTTTAATTTATAGCAATATATTGGAACATTCATGCTTTCTTCTCCAAGCCATCATCTCTTTCTTATAGCTCTATACTGGGAAAACCACCGCTATTGCCTCCGTGAGTTAGGCATGTACACTCAGAGTCATGTCCCTGCCTCCCACATCTAGTAAATCATGAAGGCACTTATGCCTGTGAAATAACTTGTGTAACTGTCCTCCTTTCAGTTGCCATTGCCTGTGTCCTAGTTCACAATCTTGTCTGTTCTTATCTGGACTGTGCCAGTGGCCTATTAAATAATGTCCCTGCTGTCAGTCTCTCTTTTTAGAGCCTATGCTTCACACATTAATCATGAAAGCTAGCTTTTACTGAGCACTAACTACATGCACCATAGCAAGCACTTTGAGTAGATGGTCTAGTTTAATTCTCATGACCATAGTCAGATTCACTATTAGCACCAATGATATCACTGCAGGTGAGAAAACTGAGGCTTCGAGGATTCATTCAGGGATCAAGTGCCAGCACTGGGATATAAATTCAAGTGGTCTGCTCCCAGACTCATGCTCTTGAGAGCTACACGTTTTGCTTCCCCCTGTGGACCAATGAATCCCTGATGCACAACTATCGTCAGGTCTCAAGAATTCAGTAGGTTCAATGAAGCACAAGCTATTGTTCCTAATACGCAAGAACCTTATCTCAGCAAATTTCCAGCATCGTTTTCTATAATTTCCCATCTTATGAAAGAACAGATCTGTTAATATTTTTCTGACTTCAACTGATCGTCAGGTCTCAAGAATTCAGTAGATTCAATGAAGCACAAGCTATTGTTCCTAATACGCAAGAACCTTATCTCAGCAAATTTCCAGCATCATTTTCTATAATTTCCCATCTTATGAAAGAACAGATCTGTTAATATTTTTCTGACTTCAACTGGCCAGTCCTATGCCCACATGGAATCTCAGTTTCCTTTTTCTTTTGAATAGCTTTTTTACTCATTTTGTATCATCTCATCTCTTTGACTTCAAAGCTTAAATAAATGGGACCTCCTGAATGATTCTTTTACTGATCTTAACACCAAAAAAGGTGTAATTCTTGGATCAAGAATGTGTACTCTTGGAGTCAGGCAAGTTAGGTTTTTAATACTATATTTGCCGCTCGTTGGTGGTATGGCTTTGTAAAAATTATTTAATATATCTGAGCCCAATATAAACAATATCACAGGGTTGCTCTGTGGATTACATATGATATTGGATTAAAAAATGCTTAAAACTGTGCTGAGCACATGACAAAGACAGTAGATAAGAGGCAATATGATTACTATTGTTGTTATCATTATTATTACAATAACTCTCCTCAGGGCATTTTCATCCACCTCATGAGAACATAATTTCCACCTTCTGTTCCTTGGCCATTTGTTTTACTCCCCAACCACTGGCTCCTCACTTCACTGAGTCATAAGTCTCACAACAGAAGTCTTCTCTTTTTCAGGCCTATTCAGGCTATTAGCCTGATGGCTTGCCTAGAGTTGATTATAGATAATGGTTGTATTGATTACTTGTGACAATTGTATTAGTAGAATTGAATATCTTTCATCAATTAAATAACTAATGAAGAATTCTATTAGAGATTTGTCCATTGCTCCCTGTTTACTCTAAAAGATTTTATTCTTTCTGATTACATTACTATGGCCAATTCACCAAATTTTCTCCATATTTTTTAGTACCAAGCAGAACTTTATGTTCTCCTGCATTCTCCTCCTGAGAGGTGGGTTAAATGTGTTTCTTAAGGGAACCTACATTCTAGGGATCTAAATGCTATCACAAGGATCAAAAATAAATGTATCACATTCCTCTATATTAGAATATCATTAAAGCTACCATATTGTTTTTAGAAATGCATCCACAATGTCAGTGTTTCATGAAACATCTTCATAATTTTTCAGCATGTCCAAGTACATTAGCTGTTATTTACTTTTTTGGCTGTCTTTAACACACTTTTTTGGCTTAGATTCCCTGTGCTCATTATATTTTCCTGGTTTATACTAAAAGAAATATATATATAAATTTAAAAATGTGTGCCCTACTAAACTCCTCTTCCTTTCCCCCAGTGGTATGCAGAACACAATTTTTGAAACACCAGCTTCATGAATAAGTTTGTGCTCATTGCCTCATTTATAAAATATCTATAATACATCTCTATCTGATCTACTCTATATCTTCAAACACTGCATGCCATTCTCCCATCATACAGTTTTCCTTCCTTGAGATTTTTCTGGATAGGTTACACCTACTCCAGGGTCTCTGCTCATTTTAATTTCATTATTTAATACTAAGCTCAAGTCCAAACTTCTCTGCCTACACCAGTGCATACGTCTGAGTAAAATAATCCTCAAAATAGAAAAAAAAAAAAAAATAGCTCCCAGCTTCCATGCTGTGTTCTAATTTAGACATCCATGACAAACTAGAGAGACATATAAACTTTACTCATCATCGAGGTGAGCTATTTTGGGGGGAAACAAAAGAAAATAAAAATATAAAAGTAAATGACATTACTCATTGAAGAGGTGGAGAGAAAAAAATCTAAATGATAAAACAGAAAGACCCAACTACAGCATCAATCCTGCTGTCTCGTGTTACTTTTGAATCTGAATGTGTTGTGAGCCTATTTTAGTTAATACTAAAAATTTCAAAGTCAGAGCAATGTAATATCTTAAGTCAGTGGATGATTGCATAGCAATAGATTTTTATTTTATTTTTAGCTTCAATTTAGAAAAAAATAACTTTGATTTCAGGAGAGGAAAATATATGAATTAAGTAAACAAAGAGGGGGCAGGGGCCGGACACAGCCATGGGAAAGTCACTTTCCCTCTCTTGGATGAAAGTTCCTCATCTGTAAAAGGAATGCATTTGATTAGGTGCTTCTTTAAAGTTCTTGTTCTTAGCACTTATTCATGAGTCCTGATATAACCAACCAAGGTTACACTGCAGTTGTCCAAGTGCAAAAGGTACTTTCTTGATAAATGAATGTTTTCCTGGAATGTTTTTCCTTCATCAAGTGTTCACTATGTTTTTAAAGCAATTCAAATTCAAAAACAAACTCCTTGACATTTAGAGGAGACGATACTCCCTCTCCATCTATTTTGTTCTCAGTGATATGTTAATACAAATATATATATTTTTAAAAGATGTAAACCAAAAATGGCAACTTCTTTTCTTTCAGTAGCATTTCTGGAATATTCATATATTACATTTAAAAGGTAAAACAACACATTGTGCTCCACAAATATGTACACATAAATGTTAAAATATTTTGAATAAGAAAATAAAAATAAAAAGTACACATTTGAATTTTAAATTCCAAAGTTGTTCTGACATTACCTTGTGGGAGGACAAGTTTTAAAAGATGGAGGGAGATTGCATAGAGAAGTTGTATGAAATCCAAGGAAAATTGTTTGGTTTTAAGGTGACACACATCATTTCTGCTTGTGTCCTATTGGCAAAAGCTAGTTGCATGTTCCCATGGAGATAATGGGAACTGGGAAATGTAGGTAAGTTGTGTGCTGGGAAGGGACAGTGGGTTTTATGACTTCCTAGTATCTGTGCAATATGTGTGATACAGTTTTATTCCTTACAAGTCTCTGAGGAAGGTATTATTATTTTTCCCATTTGACAGATGAGAAAATTGAAGTTTAGAGAAACTAAGTAATTTTTTCAAGGACATTTAGGGAATTAGAGTTATTTATTCAGATCTGGAAACCTTATCCCACTTCCCTTCATAAACATATTACATAAAGAAATACATTAATTAAAAGAAAAAATTATTCTTAAGCTTGGTAATAGCTAATTTTACAGAGACATGCAAGAATGAAGTATTAGCACTTATTATGATAACCATATATATGCATTAACATATTAAGCTATAGGAACAGCAATAATGTTTAGGTACAGCAAAAATACCAAGTGGGAAACTTAATTTAGCAATAATATTATTTCATCTTTCAGAATCATATTTGCTGTTTATGAGATGTTATTCACTAGCTAAGTGGACCTATGGGTCACCATTCAAATCTGGCCTTAATTAAGAAACTGTTGAATCCAAAGTATCTGTATAAATTTGTTCATTAAAGAAAAATCTCATTTGAAAGAAAACATAATAAAAGGTTTGCATTATTATGATTTATGACCAATTTGAGGATTGATCTCTTATTTTGATAGTCTATTAAAACCATCCAAGTCAAGAAAGCATTATTTTTTATCCAAGTTGTTGGTGTTTCCTAACTCAATTGGAAATTCTATTTTGTTATATTTAAGTCACATCATTGTGAGTGATAAAGCTAATAGATCCTTCCTGTCCAGCTACTGCCCCCAAATAAAAACTCAAAAATGTGATGAGAAAATGGAGACTGAACTGAAGAAGATTGTACTCCACACACAAACTTATTAAAGGTTCTTTTTACCCTATTTGATGTCATTAAATGATTCCTTTATCTTATTTTTGCATTTTCAGAAAATAATGCTATTTTGCATTGTAGAAATGCAAATGTAAGCACATCTGAGATTTTTAAAAGGCAGCAAATAGCACAGAGAAAAATGATGAGATTCTTTTTATAACTTAATTTTCTTTTCTTTAAGAGTAGATTATTATGTGAAAGTTGTCACACATTGCAGTGCCCAACCGGCCAGAAAATAATTTGCTGGACATATGGTCAGGTGCTGACCAAATACTGTTTACCATTCTTCCCTACCACTCATGTAATCTACCTGTTTAGAAAACTAAGAAAATTCAGATTTAATAGTACATCCAGAAGGGCAAAAGCAGATTAGAAAATCCACTCCCCTCATGACAAAACAGGATCTACATATATGTTAATCGACTTTAAGTGTTATTTTTTGTTTACTCTTACATATCGGTGTCTCTGCTGATAAGAAAATTCAGATTTAATAGTACATCCAGAAGGGCAAAAGCAGATTAGAAAATCCACTCCCCTCATGACAAAACAGGATCTACAAATATGTTAATCGACTTTAAGTGTTATTTTTTGTTTACTCTTACATATCGGTGTCTCTGCTGATCAAGAAATTGACTTTGCTTTATGTTTAACATAGAAACTATATCATATTTTCACATTTTTATGTCTTCCAATTTATCCACTCCCAAATTAGCTTCTCCTTATAATATACCATCTTTTAGATTAAAAATAAAGAAACATATCAAAAAGTAACATTTTCTTAAAATTACAGCTCTTTGCCCTTGTCTATCACAAAACTAATTGTTTTGCACACAAGAACTTCATTACCAGCTCTATAAGATGATGGCTTTTTTTGAGAATACTGGACTACAATAAATAAGTGACACTGCTGATAAGACTTAAAGATGAAAGCTTCAATTTAGACAACTGAGTTTGCAGAACTAGTTTTTAAGCATGATTTCTAATCTGCTTATATTCATAAGGTTCATGTGCATCATGCACCTGGATTTTCACCATTCTATCTATTGTTCACTGCTAAGTGTTGAAGAACCAAGTAATATAAAAGACAATGTGTAATTCATGAGCTGTGTAAGAGCTCCTCCTTAAACAGATCATGCAATCATGGGCACCAGTTGTAACCACATAATCACATTTCCTCACTTGGTGAATGCTTTTTACCAGTATCAGTGACAGAGTGAAAATAGACTGATAAAAAATAAAATGCTAAGGCTACATCTTAAAGTTCAGGCCCAACTGTAATTTTACTTATAGCAAAATTACTCCAAAGAGGTAAAGTCAGAGATTGTGAATTGGTGGCCAATTATCCATCTCCCACCTGAAGCATGGGTCGTTAAGCGTGGTCAGAGTTACATTTGATTTATTTCAATCAACATTAAAAAATTGAGAAATCTCATAGAAAAATCTTAAACATCTTTACATCTTAAACATCTGGGTTCTCATTCACATGTGAAAACAATTGCGCAGAAATGAGTTATCACCTGTCTGAACAGGTGGGTCATACAAACTTCAGGTCATCAAAGTCCCTATTACTCCCTGTCGTATTCTCAGGGCTATATGTCTTTCTTCTTGCATTACTGTTTCCTTATTTTGGAAAACAAGGTGCATGTATATCTCTATTGAAAATGAGCAAAAATTAAAGAAAATAAATCCACAAATGAGAATACATGTATATCTGTAGAAATGAAGAATATTCTTTTATCTTTAAGAGGCAAAGAGAATTTCAGTCACAAAACAACACTCTAAGAAAAAAATGTAAAAATCATGACTCAGCCAAAATTTCCCTGAGAATGGATATTGAGTTGCAAAGAAGTGCCAGAACCTGGCCAATCTAGATCTCATTTCCTTTTTTACTGTCAACAACTGGGTTTATTTCTCATAAATATTTATCATAAGCAATGCAAATCAATTTTAAGTTCATTCAAGTTTATCTCCACTATTCACTTTCATGGAAGATGGATTTTAAGTAAAAATAAAATTTTGAAGTTTTATATGTGAACATCTGTGCCTATAGTTTTTCCTGTTTTTTTCTCTCTTTTTCAACTCACATCTAAGCGGCTAAAGGCTTTGTTGCATTTTCCGGCACATTACTGATTAGCTGTCTTGCATTGCCAATTAACACTTTGTCCTTCTGTAGTTTTCTGAAGATCTACAGTTATTGTTCTGCAATAAAACCTTCTTCTTTTTGTATGATGAAATAGGACAGCTGGGTATAGAGCAAAAAAAAAAAAAGAGATATGATTTCTACTTCCAGGGTTGCCATTTCGGTC
>NW_007732658.1:93282-95287 GCF_000696425.1 Galeopterus variegatus
GGTATAGAGCAAAAAAAAAAAAAGAGATATGATTTCTACTTCCAGGGTTGCCATTTCGGTCATGCCACTACATCGTTGAATGACTTTGAGCAAGTCATTTTCTCTTCTGCCCTCAATTTGAAAATAAATAAATAAATAAATAAATCAGACTAGATTGATTTTAAAGGACCTTTCTCCTGTGCTATATTTTCTGATATTTAGCAGCTCAGAAAACAGAATGAAAAAAAACCCCAAACTTTTGGTGGATATTTAAGAGTCCTATGTCCCCAAGAGTTCTTAACAGAAATTTCCTCATGTATTTTTTATTATGTCACACTCAGAAATTAACAGATCTATTTTCTCTTTCATTTGTGGGGATCTCAGGTGGCAACTGTGGTGGAAGGGGCCCAAGGCATTGTCTTAGAGATTCTTGATAAGTTACCTAAGGTCTAATGAAATGAAAATGAGTTTGGCCTGGGAAACGCAGGCCTACTGTGGTGGTAGGACCGAAAGTGGGTGCTAACTGAATTTACTGCAAATGAGAAATTGGGAAGGGGTGAAGGTGGGACAGAGGCTATGACAAGGCTTTCAGAGAGGAGAAGGAACAGACACTTTGCATCCTCAAACACAAAGAATACTTGAAATTAAGAGTGAATAGGATGACCTTAATTTATGAACATGTTATTTTATTTTTCATAGCTTAGTTACATAAATTTGGCTGAATGTATACTGTCTTTTGAACCAGCAGTCTATTAATAGCAATGACACTACTACCTCTACAATAATAGCAATAACGATAATAACAACACTATGTGCTAATATAAATCATCTCAAGCTGTTAATATACATCATCTGGTTCACATTTCATAGCCATTCTATAACATGATGCTCATCTTCCAGATAAGATTATCAAGAACAACCAACCTTGTAAAAAGTGTCCAGAGAGGGTAAGGACCTTACCTGAGATCATGGAGTGTTATTGAACAAACACCCACGTTTTCTGATTGACAGTCTGATTGCAATCCAGTGAGGACACAAACACCATAGTTGTTTTTTAATTTGTGTTTGCAGAAAGAATTGCCCATAGCCATTTCTTTATCTAGCATGTAATTTGTTTGCTATTGCTATTATGACAATTTTCTATCTGTCATCTATTTATCCAAAGCTGTTTTGGTCATTTTAATCTATACAATGTTATGGTAGTAAATAGCTCTCAAAATCTCAATGGTTTAAAGCCCCCCCTCACTGTCACATGGCTAGTTATCAGAACTAACCAACAAGCATACATGTCCCCAAGCCACTGTTGCCTGCTCACTACCTAAGACTAAGTTAGTACAAAAAGGAATTCTCATTTCATTGGCTGACACTGAATAAGTGAGTAGTAAGAGATAGTTTTGTCCTAAAAATCTGCCACTGTTCATCTATACACAGATAAGTGGTGTTGATAATGATATGTTGATGATGATGGTGACGATGATAAAGCAAGCTTGCATTGTGCATTTCACAAATGAAAGGCACAGTGTTAAGCACTTTACAAAAATTATGTTAACCTGCAATAACTTTAAAAGTAGGTCTCTTTCATTTTTATAATCACATAGCTGGTTAGTGGCAGAGCCAGGATTTTAACCCATAATCTGAGAGTGGGCCACAGCATTTTTTTTTTTTGGTCTTATTTGTAGGAAGCGGTTAATTGTTATCATAGTTTTATTAAGGAAAAAGACTATTCACATGAACAGGGGTTTCTATGTCTATAATATGTGTATAATATATAATAAAAAGCACATATTTTCAAGGTACCTCATGACATGTAACAGCCTGACAAGTTTTATTAACTCAGGTTGATGGCAATATTTAGAGTTTTGACAACTGATTCTAACCCAGTATGTCTGGTTTCCTATTTATAAAGATAAGAAGGAGCAAAAAACAGGAGTGCCTTGATCAAGGATAGTAAAAATGCTTCTCATGACTAGAACTATTATCTGTGACTCAAAGAAAAACTCTGGATATAAGTACATGAGTACTCTAT
>NW_007732658.1:95580-97231 GCF_000696425.1 Galeopterus variegatus
ATAAAGATAAGAAGGAGCAAAAAACAGGAGTGCCTTGATCAAGGATAGTAAAAATGCTTCTCATGACTAGAACTATTATCTGTGACTCAAAGAAAAACTCTGGATATAAGTACATGAGTACTCTATTAGTAAAACATCACTTTTAGTGAAATTTGGAAGGAAAGAATACTGGGCTAGGACAGTGAAAACCTAGCTTTAAGTGCTGGTTGAACTTCTCAATATATGTATATATTCAGGAAAGTCATTTAACCTCCCAAACCTCACTTGACATGTCTGTAAAATGGAAGAACTATAATTGCCCTGCCAGATTTGCCATGAGACTTAACTGAGGTATCTGTAAATGCTTAGGAAATTGTGAATAATTTAGCAAATAGGTGTGACAATGTGATCATAATATGATTGTATTTTCCCCTCTTTCTCATCCCTTAATATAAAACTTAAAATAAGAATGTTTCTACATAAACATTACTGAAAAATTCCAGACATATTAATGGCTCTGAGAAAATTTAAAAAAAAAAAAATGTGTAGAAGCTAGCGATGGATGCATTGGTTCACTCCTGCTTGCTTTGTAACCTCCTCTTTAGAACACAGAAGGGCAAGGTGTTTATGGGAATGCACTTTTTTTTTTTTTTGTCTTTTTCGTGGCTGGTAAGGGGATCGCAACCCTTGGTGTGGTGTCGCCCGCACCGCGCTCAGCCAGTGATCGCACCGGCCATTCCTATATAGGATCCAAACCCGCGGCAGGAGCATCGCTGCGCTCCTAGTGCTGCACTCTCCCGAGTGCGCCATGGGGCTGGCCCGGGAATGCTCTTTTAATATCTGTCTCATAAAGTGGCTTTGGGGGGAAAAAAAGTGCNACACACACACACACACACACAGATGTCATGCATGCATGTTTGCTATCAGGGGAGTTTGTCATTTTCTTTTCCACACAACTAGCAATACTCCATGTGATAGTTCTGTAATAAACACTAAATCATGCAAGTCAAAGAGAACCTGGATTGCCTAGTTGAGTTCCCTCATTTCCTATACCTAAAAAATAATGTCCAGAGAAGTGAAATGGCTTACCTAAGGTCTTTCAGCTAGTTTCATAGGAAATGAAGCACATAAAAATTGGTTTCCAGACCTCATTCCAACAGACTCCTCTCAACCCTCCCTGATAAATTTAAGAGCTGAAAAGTATACTTTGGCAGGTCTTCTCTTTTGTATCACATGTTGAAGTAGAACAGAATGAAAAAACTAAAAATCAAGAGTGAAAAAAATGACTGAATTAACAAGACGACTTATTTCTTTATTTGCTGAAAGATGTCATGTGATGCTTTTGGAAGAATAAGTTACAAATAGCTTAGGGTTTTTTTTTTACAGTGTTTGTACTTATTAAGTATTAGTTGTAATATCATGAAGTGGTATAAGAAAAATTAGAGTAAGCATCTTTAAAGTCAGGTCCCAGACCCAGACCTGTCTCTAACTTGCTTCATTACCTTTTTCCAATCCTGTTATCCCTTCCCTTTTTTATTGGTTATGAATATTCATGAAATACAAGGCTGACTGTCACCCCTGGTGCCCAAGATGTGAAGGCCAGATTCATAGTGGCAGCACGCTCATTACCACAAGCTGCGTTTGTACCCCGTGTCCCCACCCAATTTTCCTC
>NW_007732658.1:98041-105101 GCF_000696425.1 Galeopterus variegatus
CAGACCTGTCTCTAACTTGCTTCATTACCTTTTTCCAATCCTGTTATCCCTTCCCTTTTTTTTATTGGTTATGAATATTCATGCAATACAAGGCTGACTGTCACCCCTGGTGCCCAAGATGTGAAGGCCAGGTTCATACTGGCAGCACGCTCATTACCACAAGCTGCGTTTGTACCCCGTGTCCCCACCCAATTTTCCTCAACCTCCATTCCCCTCCTCCTCCCCCCCTGCACTTTGTGCTTCAGTTTCCCCTCAGTAAGATGTGCATGACATTAGCTGGCTTCCTTTCTCAGAGAGGTGGAGAAAGAATAAAATAACAAAATGGATGTGAAAATGATTTATAACATGCTGGGAGTTCAGCATATGTGCAAAGCATCACCTTCATTATTGCTCTCATAGTTATCTACAAAATCCCCTATAGATCTGAAGTTCTAAAGTCATGCCTTTCTTGAAGTTAGGACTTAACACACACACACACACACACACACACACACACACACACACATTTTTGCCTGTGAAAAGATTGAGACCCAAAATAAATGAATCATTTGTCCCAACTCCAGGAGTCAGGCTGAGAACGTGACTCAGTTCCCACTTCTCACTCCTGGGTTTCTGTGATCAGATTTTGTCATCAGGTCTTCAGGAGGATGACAAGCTGACAACAGTCAAAGGTATTATTAAAACAACATAAAAGGCAAAATTCTGACTTTTCTGCCACTTTGGAGGAAAACTGCTATTAAAAGATCAAGGCTAAATGTGGAAATGAAAAAAATGAAGGAAGCTTCACTCAAAGGAAGACAGAGAAAGATGGAATTTGGATGGACCTTAGGATTCATACATTTCCTGAAGCCAACAGCGGACCTGTAACACTGGACAGTTTTAAAGTCCCAAGGGGTGTGTGAAAGAGCCGCAGTGGTTAAACATAGCCTTTTAACTCTTTTGGGAATCAATGTTAAACTTTCAAATGAGGAGCGTAGGATGAAAAAAGCAATTTGAAATTAGATTCTGCATAGAGATTTGGAAACAGATTTAAAGAGAATTATGCTTTCATTTGAAAACATTCAGTGCCTTCTCTTGCCTCTAAGTGGGGATGAAGGAAAATCACAAAACTCTGCATGAGTGCTAGGCTTTATTCTGTCTGGGACTGAGAGAAACTTGCTTATTTCTTCTTCAAAACTAATAACCTAGTTGAACATTTCTTTCAGGGTGATTGCTGTTTATTTTAAGACTTCCTAATTACCCAATGTTGTAATAAGTAATAACAAATTTTATTTATTGAAATCATACTGTGTGCAACAAGCTGCCCATGGTGATTTGTATCTCTCTTAATCCCCATACAATCCCTAAAGTAGATATGATTATTACCCTCCCTTCACTGATAAGAAAACTGTAACTCAAGGAAAGTAGGTAACTAGTCCAAGCCCTCAGAGCCAGTAAGAGATACAAGGAATTTGAAATCATATTTAACCTGCCACAAATCCTGAGTTCTTAAATATTCTGCTCTGTAGGATTCCTTGAGGTGATGTCTCTGGTGAGATGGTAAACTAAGGGATAAGGGATGAAGAGGAAGGGGAAAAATAATTCTACAGTTAAAACACTTACTCTAGAAACTATTGTAAATTTAGACCAGCATGCTTAGGAGGCATGTGCCAGACTTGTATTAGAGTCTGCCAAAGGCAAACCCAACAGTGTTGTTTAAGTTTTTCAATCGTGTTCACTCACCATGCATTAAATGATGAAAAAAAAAAATTAAAGGTCACCTGACAGATACCCAGAATCAGCTTTCTTATTTGTTAATGGCTTGTATTAGAGTCTGCCAAAGGCAAACCCAGCAGTGTTGTTTAAGTTTTTCAATCGTGTTCCCTCACCATGCATTAAATGATGAAAAAAAAAAAAATTAAAGGTCACCTGACAGATACCCAGAATCAGCTTTCTTATTTGTTAATGGCTTATTCAATGTTGAATTTCACCAACTTGGGGAATAGTCAGAAATTAATATAGATTGGAGATTCATGCAAATTAGTGGGTAAGCCCATTCAAAGTGTATTGAATAGAATGCACTCTTTTCTTTAAAATGGCTCAAGATTTTCATTGCTCTAAAGAAAACATACCTCACTTTTGGGGACTATTTAAATAATATTTAAATAATAATTAATTCCTAGTGTTAATTTTAATTTTCTCAATTACTCCATGCAGTGGGTTTTAATACAGCCATTCTACAGATGAAAAAATTGAGGTTCAGAAAAGTTAACTGGACCAAGGTCACATGGCTAGTGAGTGGAAGAACTGGGATTCAGACTCAGTTTAGATTACAAGGCCTGCTTAAGCTCTGTGCATTGCTGCTAAACTCTATTGGGAGTGGCCAAAAACTCTGATCAGCTCCTTTCTTTGGGATCAGCTCAACTCCACTCACTGGCTGTTTATTCAGGGTCTCCTATGTTCCAAGCACCACTGATAGGGTTCAAGAAGATAAATTTCCATTGAGCAGCCAACAGCCTGTTGGCATGACAATGAGCTGTATCTAATTGAATTTTAGATAATTTTTACATAAATCAGTATGTGATAAGCCTGATGAAGCACCCACCACACACAAAAATCTATGTATTTTTTACTACACATCAGAACATTGGTGCATATGGGCTTCAATAGCATGTCATTCTCACTATTATTATTCTGAAGGGATAAACCATTATCCTAAAAATATGTCAAATTGTTAAAATGCATTGGTATATGCTTGGAGTATAATTTTAAGGTATCAATACAGTTATTAGCCCGTTTAAGATCTATTGCAGTTCTTAATTGTGACTGGTCCAGAGGCTTGTTTTAACAAGTTGCCTTCCACCTGCCCCTCTTGCTTGCAGTTGGTATGCTTGTCCCTATGCCTGTGTTGTCTAGGCAGAGGCTGTTAGGAGAGAGGTGTCTGCTGAGTCCAACTGTCAGCCCAGCATTCTGACAACTGAAATTTGCTTGAAGAGCCTTTGCTAAAATGTCAGACAGTGGCAAAGGTGGTGTTCCCATAGCTGTGCAGACTTAATGCTGTGTGGTTTACGTTTGCCTTCCCCTGTCTTTATATTCAATTTTTGGCCCTTAGAAGTACCAGGCATGAGCTTTGCATCCAGACAAATGTGATCTACTTGTAGTTCTAGATATGACAGTCCTGTGATGTTGTATCCAACCCTTCTATCCACCCTCAGTCCCTAAGAAGTCCTTTCCCAGGCCCAGGAGAACATAATAGATCACAGCCAAGGGGAATGGTGAGTTCTTTTTGAGATCCATCACTCTAGAGCTGCAATTTTACGTCAAAACATGTATTTATACCTACTTGAATCCTCTGTACAATAAAGATATTAGGAAATTGTGGTTGGCACACTAGCAAATGTAGCTTTTGCTTGAATAATGTTTCTTTCTAACCTAAGAGGTAGACTTGGAAGAATTCTGGATGAGGAATTAGATAACCTGAGTTCCAGTGCAATTTTTGCAAGCAGCATGAACTTGGGCAAGTTTCTAGCTTACCTTAGGCATTGTTTCCATAGCTATAGGTGAGATACATTAGAGTATATGAAATGACCTTGTGATTGCAATGCACTATATAATTCTATATAACTCTATAGAATAATTTGTCCTACATTATACAAGAAGGAAACTAGCCAGATTAGATTAAGAATTGCCATTAAAACATGGTGGTAAAATCCAGCATTGCTTATGTTAACAAAGATACTGTTTATTTAGATACCTTGTTCATTATTTGTTAAGCACTTGCTGAACACGTATTATAAATAAAACATTGTGCCAAGGGATGTTAGGTTGAAAGTTAAATGAGGCATAGATTCTTCTGTCAATCAGCTTAGAAGTCTAGTTATTTTAGTTAGTCATTCAAGTCATTAGAAAACTGTGGAAACACTCTTTACTCTCCTTATTTAATTCACTTGCTGACTAGTCTACAGATTTGACCTCTGCATTACCTCTGTTGAAAGTATTGACCAATGTTCATGGTGATTTGAACACTTGATGCTCATGGGTTACTCTATTGCATGTCTCCACAATTCTGTTGAGTTTAATATTTATCCAAAGTCAGTTGTGTTTCTGTTCAAACCTATTTATGAATGCTGAACTATTCTTTTAATGATATGACTTAAACATTATAGGGAGTCACATATTTATGTTTGGCCTAACTACTTGCAAATAACTATAAAAATAATAAACATTAAAAATAATTATACACTTGATTTTTAAAAAATGGATGAATTTGGATATGATCTATGTACGAAAGATAACATTTTGATAACCGATTCATAGACTCTTTCTCAAAGAAAAAGAGCCTTTGGTCAACTTTATTTTAAATAGTGGAATAAGTGTACATTTTGTTAGTTTTTAAGTTAAAATGCATTTTAAAACATTTTATAAATTATATTATTAATACTTATTAAAAGATTACTTTTGATTAACTGACTTATCACCAGCTCTCTTTGTACATGGTAAAGAGGGTTTCTCCTTTACAAGACTTAATGTAGTTAAAATGCCATGAACATCCAACTTTGCTATTATCTTTTTAGCAGCTAGCACAGTGCCTGGCACATAGTAGCTGCTTCTTAACAACTGGTGGTAGAATTGAAGTAGATAGCTATGAGAAAGAACATGGAGATAGGAGCTTTTGAACCGAATCTTGAAAATAAGGAGATACTAGGTTTAGTAGATATGGGGACAGAACAGAAAAAAAAATAAATGTATCCTCTTTAGATCAAGATATTATAGGTGAAAATAACTTAAAATTTGTAGGCATACCTCAGAAAATTATTCAAAGTTCTGGGTTTTTGCTTCTCACAATTGTTTGCCCTCAGCAGTAGCCAAAAAAAAAAAAAAAAAAAAAAAAAAAAAAAAAAAAAAAAAAAAAAAAAAAAAAAAAAAAAAAAAAAAAAAAAAAAAAAAAAAAAAAAAAAAAAAAAAAAAAAAAAAAAAAAAAAAAAAAAAAAAAAAAAAAAAAAAAAAAAAGAAGAAGAAAAATATTAATTCCTGTCTTTGCTGAAAAATTGTGATTTGGCATCTGATTGTATATGACTGTAGAATGTGGAACAGCTAGCAAAAGTATAGAAACTATGCATGTATGCATGGATAAATTAATGTTCTTGCTACTTTGCAATTCCATAGTGTCACTGAAGGCAAAAGTCAGTTTTTAAAAAGTTCTTAACTTTAAATTACATAAAACGCATAAGAGAATTTGTGGAATTGAATAAGACGAGTTTAAAATAAACTTTTCTTTATTCCTCTAGTACACACACACACATGCACACACTGAGATATATATTTATGTTAAAATCTAACAAAATATATTATTATATAACTTGAAGTAATATTGGATTATTCAGAGTTTAAAAAAAAGTTTTGTGGGCTAAAATTAAGGTGGAAGTTGAATGTTTAAATGCAATGCAAAGTATCCTAATATAATTCATAGATTCTGTAAACTAATATCTGTAAGACTTATACCTCTGCTGCAGTGTTGCATCTGTAAGAACCAAATTGAACCAAATCAAAACTAAACAAACTGGACAAATGAAAACTCACACAAAAAAATTAAAAACTGATGAAGGTAACTAAACAAATTAAAATAAAAATGTTTAAAAGTAATTATAGAATTTCCTTCTACTGAATATATTAAAAGAGAGGATAGATAACCTATATAATCCATTTGTCACACATATTATTAAAGGGTTTCCTTACAGTACAGGCATTTGTCGGAAACATTTTGTTTCGCATTTCAGATTATTTATTTTTATCTTCATGACTACTCAATAAAGTGTAAGTCATTGTATAAATGAGAAAATTGAAGCCCAGAATATTTTTCAGGACTCTTGCACTTAAAAGTATCATATTCAAAGGCTTGTTAAACAAAAAGAGAATGTTTTGCACAACTAAAAGTCCAAAAGTAAGTCTGGTTTCAGGTTGGCTGAACCCCAGGGACCAAATTGTAATAATCAGCGTTTAGTCTTGATCTCTCAATTCTGCACTCCTGTTTTCCTCAATGGTGAATCCAATCTCAGAAAAGCCCCTGCTTTGAAGGAACAAAATGGTTGCCAGTAGCTCCAGGTTTATGCATCTATTCTTTTGGCAACCCCATGACCAAGGAGCATGCCTGTTTTCTGTCAATCGCAAGAAAAATCCTGCATTTAATTCTGCGTGCGTCAATTCAATGGCTTGGGACATTTGTCCATGCTGAGACTTATTATAACCACACGCTCACTCCTAAAGCTGAAGGTATGATTACCCCAACCACATGGATTGAGTGGACTTAGAACAGGGAAAACTGTTCTAAGAAAACTGGGGGACCAGATGTACAGTAGAAATAAGTTAAGTAATTTAATCAACTCACATGTCTACATAATACCCAATGCTCTTCCCTAATAAACCACTAAATGAGAAATCTTTTATGTATTCTAACTTCTTTCACCTTCTACTAAATCTGCACCACAGATATACAAATATCTTAGATTCCTAAAGGAGTTCATATTATTCAGAAATTTTAATAAGGAGAAGGATTTTAGCTGAAACTACTATTTGTAATGAGACTACGCCTCAGAGTCTCATATTTCAGATGCCTGGGGAAATCTCTCTGATATAAATTTGAAGTGTCTCTTGAGGGTCACTTTGGGAGATTTTATGCTTTGATGTAACTGAAGGGACCACAGAACATTGAAGACATGGAGGAATTGGGCAACTCATTGCTTCAAATGCCCTGATACTGAGGTCATTCGCTGGCATACTTTGGATGAAACCAGCAAACAAATGCTTTTTGTCTGTCTTGCAAGCAGTTTAAAAAAAATATATATCTAGCCTTTAAAAATATGGAGATTTCACTGAAGTATGTAGATTTCTGGCTTGTTTTCAATAAAAGAAGTATAGGGCACTCTGTTTTGCTCTGTCAAGTGTTTACCATTGACTGGAGCTATGCAGCAGCTGGTCATGTCAGACAGCTGGATTAGCTGGTTTGCCACAAAGCTGCCTGTTCACACCCAGCCTATCTCACCCACTGATGGCACCTCCATGGGCCTTCTCAATCAATCCTGAC
>NW_007732658.1:105895-120248 GCF_000696425.1 Galeopterus variegatus
GCCTCATTTCCTCTCTGTCTTCATGAGCAGTTACAGGCAGGTGGAAGAGAAAAATATTAAATGAGTCTAAGCAAAAACAAAAAAATATATAGTTTAAATTGTGATGAGTTATTTTATTGACCCTCCACCTAGCTCTTTCTGGAACTTTGTTACCAGGAAGGAATAATTATTCTTTCATGGTCCAATGTACTATAACCCCAAAACTTAGGACTTTACTATGTTTACCATAATTAACTACCATCTCTACTAGTGTTTACTTAATATTTTTATATAAGACAATTTAAAAAAACCCTTTGAGCTTAAACCACAGTATAATATGATGGTGAAGAGCACAAAATCTGTAGCCAAACTGCCTGGAATCATCCTCCAGTGACTTCAAGCAGGTGTGTACATGTCCTGCACTTTTTTCATTAGATTTATTGATGTTTTTGTTAGGTTTTGATTTTGTTAGGTAACTTTTAGATTTTGTGTTTCAAAATTTCTATTGCTATTATAGAAAAATAAAATTTAAAACATATACTATAGCAGAAAGAAAGCTAGCTTAGGAATACCAAATTTCAGACAAGGTAAATTTTGAACAAAAAGTAATACTATTACCAGAGAAAAAGAGAGGCATTTCAGAATGATAAGGTATTCTGGATAACATGTTAATCCAAAAATTTTATTCAAGTAATTACATAATCTTACTATTTAAGCAAAAGACAAAATTCAAAGGATAAATAGAAAACTCCACAACTTTAGTTTAAAATTTTAACAATTTCTTTTTTCAGTAACCAATTGTACTAAAAGAAAAAAAAATCAGTGGAACATGGCAGAGTTAACCATGATTAACAAACTGGAATTAATTAACCTATATACAACACTGTACCCAACATCTTCAGAATACAACTTAATTCCATATCATAGTGAAGCTGCTATCAATTTGAGCATATGCTTGGCCACAGAACAAATTTCACTACATTTCAAAAGACTGAAATCTTTCAGCATATCTTTTCTGACTGTAGAGGAATTATACTAGAGATCACAGCAAAAAGCTGACTAAAATTTTCCTAAATATTTGGAAAATGCCAATACGTCATTATATAACATGTGTAATAAAAGAAATGACAACAGGAATTAGAAAGTATTTTGAGTTGGATGATGTAGCTAAAGCTGTACTTAGAAGGAAAGATATACTTTTAAATGCATACATTAAAAAAGAGAAAATAAAGAAAATACAAAGTAAATCCACAAAATATAGAAGAAAAAAGTAAGAGCAGAAACCAATGAAAAGAAAATAGCATTATAATAGAAAAAAATTAACAAAGCTAAAAGATGGTTGTTTAAAATCAGTAAGACTGATGAACTTCTAGCAAAAACAAGTAATAGAAATGAGAAGAAAGAAGGCACATATTTTAATGCTAGAAATTTAAAGAGCAATATAGCTACAAGTATTATGACATTAAATAGAACATAAGAGTATCTTATGGTCTCTGTTGCTTATAACAGAAATACCTAAAACTGGGTAATTTTTAAAGATACAATTTTTTTTTTTTTGCTTACAGTTTCAGATGCTGGGAAGTCCAAAGTCCAGGGAGTACATCTGGTGAGGGTCTTGGTGGTGGTGACTATATGTAGAGACACAGGGTCTCACGTGGCGATGGAAGAGCTACAAGAGAGCTAACTCCTTATGGCTCTCCTTTTTAAGCCATCAGAACCATGCCCACAACCAGCATTCAATCAATCATCAATGGATTAATCCTTTTACAAGGGTACAGTCCTTATAATCTAATCACTTCTTCAAGGACCTACTTTCAATTACAATAATAAGATTTCCCACACTCTTAACACTGTCTGTGGGGATTAAGCCTTAGTGAGCTTTAAGAAGACGTCCAATCCACAATACTTAAGAAAAAATATTTAAAAATAGAACTCTTAGAGTAAATAGACGTGTTTTCTGAAAAACAGAACTTGCAAGAAGTAACACAAGAATAGACAACATGTCTAATCTTGTATCTATCAATGTATTGAAATATAATTTAAGAAAGAAAAAAGATGTGAAAAAAGCAATCAGGAAAGGCTTTCCCAAAGACATCTCCAGATAAATGTCTTCATTACTAAATATATTTAAACATTTAAGAAAAATATAATACCATTTTGATACAAACTCTTCAGGAGAATGGAAAGGAGGAAACAATTGTTTTGAAACCAGTAAAACCTGACATCATAAAAGACAAAGATGTTATAAGGCAAAAGAGAAAGAGGAAGAGAGAGAAATGAGAGAGAGAGAGAGAGACAGAGAGAGAGAGAGAGAGGAAGGCAGGCAAGCAAAAGAAAAAAGAAAAAGGAGTTTCTCTCATGAACATGGGATAATCATAATCAAGGTGTCACCAGATCTACTTCAGTGTTATATAGGAGGGATGTTAAGTCATGACCAAGTAGAGTTTTATGTCAGGGATACAGGGCTGGCTTAATATTACAAAATCAATTCATATAGTTCAATTTTTCACAAGCATATTTATTTGATAAGGGGGGGAAATTATAAGATCAACTCTGTGGATGCAGAAAATTCATTTGGCAAAAACTTACTTCCCATTAATGATAAAAACCATAAACTAGAATAGAACTCCTCTAATATGAAAAAGGGTATCTAAAATAAAGACAGCAAACAGTATATTCAACCATAAAATATTGAAAGATTCTCCCCTGAAATCAAAAACAAACAAGAAAAGGACTCCTACTTGCTGATACTTCTCTATAACACTGTTATGGAGATTCTAGCCAGTGAGGAAAGGAAAATAAAGAAACAGCATGAAATGTAGAAGGAGAAAATAAAAATCTTATTATTTGCAAACAATAGAATTGCCTCTACAGAAAATATAAAAACACCATCAATATCAAAATTTAGCAAGGTCACAAAAGCAAATGGAAATGGAAAAAAACAAAACATTGTTACTTCTGTATACTAGAAACAATAATTGGAAACTAAGCTGAAAGCATAGATGGTTTTCCAGGTCCCCTCTTCCCAGTCTATCCAGGAACTCATTCTTTATTGTCATAGTACCATGAGGCACTTGAGCCATCAAATTCCTGAAGTGACTGCAGTTTTCTCCTCCCTACCATTTTTAGAGAAATACTGGATTCTGCCTTAGTTCCCTGATGTCTTCGAACAATGTGTTTTCGTTTTCCTTTTTAAATGATTGTATGCAGCTTTTATAGTTATTCTCATCAGAAGGACTGGGATGACATAAGCCACTCTTTTATAGCTTGAAGTAAAAGTCTGGATGAGTATTTCTTACTCCTATAATCCATTATTAAATCAATATCCCTTAACATTTAATTTTAGAAATTTTGTCTTCAATTGCAGTCAAGTAAAAGTTACCTTCAGATAAAAATGTGCCCTAAATCTTTGAAACTTTTAAGCCCTGACTTTATTTTTCATACATTTCCAATATAATTTTTATTGACATTCATTAGGACAGGAAAACCATATGTCTTGGACTCTGTTTTATACCCTAGCACAGAAAATGATGCACATTCTCAATAAATGTCACTAAAAAAATTACCTTATTTTATTGATTCTAAAGAGCATATTTATTTTATTTTAATATCTTTAAAAACAGCGCACATTTAAAAAATCAATGCTAACCACAATCTGTCAGGCAAGTAGCTTTTGGCAGTCAGGAAAGTACAAATATGAAAACATGATAATCATTATACATTTAAAAACAAAGTGTTTAATCCTTGTAGTTCAAAGATGACTAATGAAATGCTTGAATATTTTACAAAGACAAAGCAAATATCTTTGGGGAAAAATGGGTTATAGATACTACCTGTTTTCTATTAACAAAATCTGCAAATCCTCTTTACGATATTTTTTCTTTTCTAAGTTCTGCTGCTTCTTGCTTTGAACATGGATTGAAAGTCAAGGGTACATATTTTGTTCATGGAGGGGATATGGTTATCTTTCTTTATTCAAGTCTTTAAAATTTTTTATGTATAGATGAAACTTTATTCATTATTTTTGTATGATGATTGCATTGTCATACAATACTTATCCATATTTAACCATATTTTCCTAGGGAATTTGATGAACATTAACCAATAGAAAATAATTATACATTTTCAAAATAAATACAAAAATAAATCCAGTTTAGCTCCAACTGTCTTGGGAGTTACATTTGAAAGGAAAAGGAACACATATATTCATGTGCCTGTTTATGTGTGAACATGTTACAAAAACAATTATATTTATAGTTTTTATGTTTATAAAAACTAATAGCACTACCGTTTACTGGATATTTACTATGTGTTAGGAGTTGACTAATTGTTTTTTTGCATTACTTATTTGATCATTATAATAACTATGAGAAATTGTATTATTATTATTCTAAAGGTAAGAAACTGAGATTTAAAGAAGTTAAAAAGAAAAAAAAAACTTTCCCAGGGTTCCCAAGTATGTGGCAAAGTCAAGACTTGAAAATGGGACTGTTTGCCTCCAAAGTATGTGTTCATAACCACTGCGTTAATGCTTTTGCTTATGTGTAAAATATTTAAAATAATTACTAGTATAGGAGTGACATCTTCAAACAATGGCCATCAAAAAATCTGGGAGAAAAGTGAATCTCTTATGTCCAGATGAGCAAAATGTAGCAGCAAATGGTGAGTCAAGACATGCACTCACTAGAGTTAAAACAATGCCCTGTGTAGGCCTAGAGAGGCAAAGAAACCAGAGAACACTCCCTGGAAAATAAAGTGTTTGAGCTGGGTCTTTGCATGAGATTTTGATAGACTGAAAAGAGAGAAAAGGCATTTAGTCAAGGACAATAGTATAGATAAAGGATCAGATGTAGAAATGATGTGTATTCAAGTGTTTGTAAATGTTAGGTGTTTAAATGTCCAATTAGCAGCACTACATTGTGCATGAGATTTTGATAGGCTGAAAAGAGAGAAAAGGCATTTAGGCAAGGACAATAGTATAGATAAAGGATCAGTAGAAATAATGTGTATTCAAGTGTTTGTAAATGTTAGGTGTTTAAATGTCCAATTAGCAGCACTACATTGTGCCTCCCATGTTGTAAAACAAGTGAAAAATAAGTAAAATAAGTAAAAAGTGACCAAAGCATTGTCTTTATTATTGATAAAGCTTATACTGAAACATCACATATACACCTATGAGAAAGTGAGTTTTATAATTTTTAAACCCCAGAACTAGAACTACCCACTAAGCCGAATTAGAGTCGCTCACCTGGAAGAGCAGAGTAGAGCAGGTATGCCCTTTAGAAAGCCCCAGCCAAGAAGGAGAAGGAACAGGGGGAGGTGGGCAATGCATGTTCAGTTTCATTATTCACCTAAGCAACTCGACCTTTCCTGGGCTGGAGTGGAGGACAGAGAGGGGCTGGTGGTGTTACTCTACTGGAGCTCTTCCACAGGAAAGGACATGAGCCATGGAGACGATGCATCCTCCCACCTTGGCCAAACTTGAAAATCTATACCTAAACTCTCAAGAACTGGCTATTTTCTTAATTTTCTATATGACACAGAATGCTAGAGATCCAATCCTTCATTCCTAGCTCCTCTTAAATATTTCTAACAGCAATGAAATAGAACTAAAATATCCACCAGCAAAATGGCTTGAGACCTCATAAGTCACCTTGAAAGAGCATTATTTAAACATAACAGCAGTCTTGAAATAAGTAAGAGGCACTGTTCTTTGTCCTTTTTTGCCTAGAGAGAGGTGTGTGTGTATCTGCACCTTAGTATATGAAAAATTGCATGAAAGAAAAGGTTCGTCAGCTTAGATCCTGCTATCTTTCTGACTGCACCTCATCCATGTTAAGTAGTTCAAATAATTAAGTTTGAAAAAATAAAACCTTGGGACAAATATGCTATATCCTGAAATAATAGAGAGTTTCACTTTTTGGTGGAGAAACAACAGGAAGCTATTGCCTGCATTTTGTTTCTTCTTAATTTTCAGAATTTATATGTATTTGTTTCCTGCTTAATCTTTGGGCAAACTGTATCTGGTGCTGGAGTCCTTCTTAACTATTCATCACTATCTTGATGTCTCCTCATGTCTTTCATGGCACTAAAATAATGCTCTGAATTGCCTGTTTACCTGAAGTCTCTCATTGCACACAAATGGCACTGTGTAAGCTGGGACTTTCTTGTTTGCTCTTGTATCTCCAGTTCCCGCCACTGGGAGTGGCTTAAGCAGGTGTACAATAAGCATTGGTTGTTATAAATTCATTTAATTTCCAGTAGTAGTCAATATTCTTGAACGTTTAAAAATTCACAACTACAAAATTCCAGAGGTAGTTTCTAGGCACTGTTACCTCTGCAAACCTACCATCATTAGAATTCAACAGCAGCACTCTTAAAGGATGAAAAGAGAGAAAAAAATCTTAATGAAGATTAAGAGAGCAGGATTGCCTGAAGCTCATGATTCTTGTGAAGAATTTTTTTTACAAAGTTATCAAATCTCCACACACTGGCAAATCTATGTGTGTTGAATATGAATGTATTATTTTTTTTGCATAAAAATCATCTCTTTACTATTACCTCTACATTAGATATTTGGGGTAAATGGGTGTTTTTCCCACAAAATTAAAACTATTCTAGAAAAATTTAAGATCATCCTAGGTTTATGTTGGGTTGTTTTCATCTGTTCTCTCCATCTAATTGCCTATATTATGTGCTTTAGTATATGACAAAACCTGATTTTTATAAGATTTTAGAATTGTGAGTATTCTTATCTATCATGTAGTGCAACCATCACCGAAAGCTCATACCTCCAGATATGAGCAAAACTGAGGTTTGGCCTTAAGGGTAAATTAGGGAGTCAGACTTCTTGCTGGTGTTTTTTGGACTCTGTATATGATTCTATCCTTCCATCACCAGGATATCAGAAACCCCACTATTAAAGATCATGCCCACAGAGTTCAAAGCATTCTGTCTTCAGAAATCCCTATAAAATTCAAATGTCTAGATTAGACACCTAGTCTATCATGCTTTCTTTCTACCAGATGACAAGAAGGAAGGGAATGTGACACAGAAGAGAGCTGAATGTAGTTATGAAGAAAGTGGTGTTCCAAGGTATCCAGTAAAAGTTACACACTTACTAAGAACTGGAGTCAGGGTGCAGATCCACATCTGATCTAAAAGCCCACACTGTTTTCACTGCATCCACTTGGTGCGAATGCAAAGTGTTGCTCATGGTAGACTGCGCTGGCGGATGCTCTGTGTGAACCCGGGCAAGAGGTGGAAAGGAGATGTTTGGGTACTGTGGGCAGAGAGCCTCAAGAGACCATTTCCCAGGGAAATGGGAAACATAATCTATATATTCAGTCTTTATCATATTTTTACTAAGTTCCTCTGAACTAACAAGAAAATGAAAGAAAAAAAAATCTCCTTTCTCATAAATGCCTGTCCAATTCTGGAATGCCCTTCTTTGCCTGGGGATCCCTGAAGGTGGCTACATGACAAGCCAAGCATCTCTTCTGCTTAACTTTTCTCAAGTTCTCTTCCCTGGCTTAGAAACAGTGAGGATGCATATCGATTTTAGCTCAGATTCTCATCTGGGTCATTCAACCCACATTCAGCAAGTGGCATTATTTCACTCTTGGAGGCAGAAAGACACTGTCAGTCTCTCTGGATGACAGTTGATTAAGTGTGGTGAGACTGTTTTCTGGCATTGCTCTTCCGTGCTCAACAATGGAGTAGAGGCAGAAGAGATGTCATCCCACTAACCCTGCAGTGGTTTCTTCAACTGCAAAGATTCCCACAGGGAGCACAAAGCCTGCCATCCTCTAACAGGGAGGCTTATACCACGGCGAGGCTGTGGCATACTCATGTTTTATGTCTGTGATGCATTTTCTCTTCTCTTGTCTTTGACCCCAGGTAGGCATTACAGTGCAAGGGAGGAGGTCCTGTCAAAAGCAAACAAGAAAGAAAAGGGTTTTTCTCCTTTTTTCAGAACACAAGACTTAAAACATCACCAAGAGTATCTTCCCTACCATAAAAAGATTAAAAACAATTTCAACTAAATTAAGGAAGCTATTTTTCCATTCTATAATTCCTATAGTTAGCAAACCAGTTTTCACAAATTATTACCATTACCACTTCCATCTTACCACTGAATCCTTTATGTTGTTAAGTAATTTTTTAGAGCAAAGGAGCTACACATTAATATGAATAAATTTTATAAAGTGCACATCCTATAGAAACTGCTAGAAGGCTGTAAAGGGGAAGAAAGGGACTTCATTATTTAAATACTAGATTTCAAGTAGAACACAAATTCATTAATGCCCACATCAAATCCTCTTTGAGAAATCTCTTCTGAACAGCTGGCTGAGAAGTCATTGCCTCAATGCTTAGAGAACAGTAGTGCTTTAGCAACAATACAACTCTTTAAAATTAAGTATTAATTTTTTTTTCTTCTTATTCTTTGCAAATCACTAAAGCAGTTACTCCATAGCAAGGTTTGGTTGGCTCTGGAGTTTATTCAGTCACTCAAGCATAGGAAAGGAGAGAGAAAAATCTATTACATCTTTAATGCATAAACCATAGTTCAGTTTTACAACTCATCGTTTAGTTATTTAAATGACAGTATTAATGGAAATAAAAGAGCACTTCGGGTGAATTGACAGACCTGGCTTCAGGTGCAGGTTCTGTAATGTGAGCATTGACCTTTGGCAAGCCCCTGTATCTCTCAGGGTTCTACTTTCTTACTTGCAAAGTGAAGAAACTGGCCTGATCTTTAAATTCCCTTTCAGCTCTGATATGGTAGCATAAAATCCAAACTCAAATTCGGCAATGAAAGCACTGAAAATGCCTGATATAATGAGGCCAGGAACAGTTTTAGTTTTGGTTGAGCAGAGCATTAAGCCATTATTCTTAATGCTGATTAAACATAGAATACCATCTGTTTAAATAAAGTAAGCACCAACTCAAAAAATTGGGGGATGTTTGATAATCCTCTGTATTAATCCTGTAATAGTAGAAGCCAGATATGGAATAGACGCCTACATACCTTGGTTCACATGATCTTTCTATCAGAATAGTTGCTCCCAGAAGTCTATTCTGCTCAAAAATACAATCCAAATCTTCTCTGTTGACTGAAAAAGATTGACACCAGCCCCCTGCTTTAGTCTGTTCTTTGTAAAATGAAAAAGACAGAATACCCCATGTGGCAAGGAGGTTGATACTGGAACTCATCCTCTGACATGTAAATGGTAAATCAAGACAACCTCGAGTTATGAATCTAAAATACAATCTAAAAATGCATGTGGTCAAGTCACAACAAGGTTTTTTTGGTGGATAGAATGAGGGGAGCGTGCTCAACAATGGAGTAGAGGCAGAAGAGATGTCATCCCACTAACCCTGCAGTGGTTTCTTCAACTGCAAAGATTCCCACAGGGAACACAAAGCCTGCCATCCTCTAACAGGGAGGCTTATACCACGGCGAGGCTGTGGCATACTCATGTTTTATGTCTGTGATGCATTTTCTCTTCTCTTGTCTTTGACCCCAGGTAGGCATTACAGTGCAAGGGAGGAGGTCCTGTCAGATGTATAGCTATAGTATTTTTAGATTTAAAACTGGAAGAGGAAGAAATGGGATTAAGCTTTTGATTTCCTGACAGGTGTAGAAAAGTATAAAGGAATTAATGAAATATAAATGGTAATAACATTCAGTGACATTTTTAAGCACCTACCATGTTCTGAACACTGCACAGGAATCATTTTATTTAATTCTTATCACAAATTGATAGTAAGAATGACTATTTTTCCCTATTTTTCCATGTGGGAAAACTAAGACCAGAGAGGTGAAGTAACCTTCTCAAGGTTATAGAGCAAATGAATGTCAAACTATGAAAGCTGGCTTTTATTTTTCATCAAATATCTTATTCTTTTACTTTTTAAAAAATAAATTTTAGAATGCCCATTGGTGAAATTTGACATATGCTTCAAATATGCAGATTTACTAATTATTTCTAAATATTAAAATCATATTTAACATTTTACGTAAGATTTTCATTAGATTCGTTATATAATTAAATTTGTTATATTTTATAGAGAAAAGGAGGACCAGATAGGAGAAGGGATTTACGCAAGTTCACACAGGAATATAACCAGACAAGAATTAGAATCCAGGTCTGCTAACTTTGAGTCGAGTACTTTTCCCACCAATATAATTTCCTTATTCAGAGATGTTGAGATTCTTAGAACCAACTCTATGTATAATTTATCAAGTTTATATATATATATGTATGTATATGCACATATGTGTGTGTGTATATATATTTATATATATATGCAATAATTTTTAACAGTTATTGGGGAAGGAAGGGAAGGAGGACTTCAAGTTTAAGTGCTTGGGAGTAGTGTAAAGGTGAAGTTTTTAAGCCTACAATTCTGCAGAGTAGTATATATATTTATATATATATGCAATAATTTTTAACAGTTATTGGGGAAGGAAGGGAAGGAGGACTTTAAGTTTAAGTGCTTGGGAGTAGTGTAAAGGTGAAGTTTTTAAGCCTACAATTCTGCAGAGTATCCTCAGGAGTGATCTGACATCTTGGGGGAACATTTTGTGATTTGACCTTTTGCAACCATTGCCTGCAGTTTCCTGAATTTGAGCATTTTTCTTTCAAGTTGCTTTCAAAGCCATTTTAGAAAGCTTGGTATTCTGACAACATTAGGTTTCTCTCCCTCTGTGGAGCCTTTTCTTTAAGAAAATGTCAGTGCCTTGGTTAATCAGGTCCAGCTTCAAATGTAAAATTACTCCAGGCTCATCCAAAGAGTGAAAAATGACCAGAAAAGTAAAACATTTCTACTAACATGCTTATTTCTCCAGAAGAGTTTTCTAGGTTTGGGGTAATAATCATTAATAACAGTTCTCTCTTTTTCTCACAATTTTAAAAAAACATTTCTGAGATATAGTCATAAATTGGACAGATAGAGCACAAATATCATCTTTACTGCTAGTAATACTGGTTTGCAGGATTAGTTTTTAATTACAGCTGGGATTCATACAATTTCTCCTCAAAGTCCAATCTCTGTTATTAACCAACTCAAGAAACAAGCAGATGTGCAAGACCCACACACTTGCTTAGCATAGCTGGCTGGCATCTACTGAGTACCCACAGTAGGGATGGAGTGAGACCACTAGATCAACCTTTAAACATTAGTCTGTGCCTTGACACAAGAGAGCTTACCAGACGGAGGACAGAAGCAAGAAATTACTAGATTTATCCAGTAAGGAAGCACCTAAGTGGCCAAGTGTCTCAATTTCACCTATCAGAGAACACAAAATGAATAAAGTGGGAGGAGNCTATGTATAATTTATCAAGTTTATATATATATATGTATGTATATGCACATATGTGTGTGTGTATATATATTTATATATATATGCAATAATTTTTAACAGTTATTGGGGAAGGAAGGGAAGGAGGACTTCAAGTTTAAGTGCTTGGGAGTAGTGTAAAGGTGAAGTTTTTAAGCCTACAATTCTGCAGAGTATCCTCAGGAGTGATCTGACATCTTGGGGGAACATTTTGTGATTTGACCTTTTGCAACCATTGCCTGCAGTTTCCTGAATTTGAGCATTTTTCTTTCAAGTTGCTTTCAAAGCCATTTTAGAAAGCTTGGTATTCTGACAACATTAGGTTTCTCTCCCTCTGTGGAGCCTTTTCTTTAAGAAAATGTCAGTGCCTTGGTTAATCAGGTCCAGCTTCAAATGTAAAATTACTCCAGGCTCATCCAAAGAGTGAAAAATGACCAGAAAAGTAAAACATTTCTACTAACATGCTTATTTCTCCAGAAGAGTTTTCTAGGTTTGGGGTAATAATCATTAATAACAGTTCTCTCTTTTTCTCACAATTTTAAAAAAACATTTCTGAGATATAGTCATAAATTGGACAGATAGAGCACAAATATCATCTTTACTGCTAGTAATACTGGTTTGCAGGATTAGTTTTTAATTACAGCTGGGATTCATACAATTTCTCCTCAAAGTCCAATCTCTGTTATTAACCAACTCAAGAAACAAGCAGATGTGCAAGACCCACACACTTGCTTAGCATAGCTGGCTGGCATCTACTGAGTACCCACAGTAGGGATGGAGTGAGACCACTAGATCAACCTTTAAACATTAGTCTGTGCCTTGACACAAGAGAGCTTACCAGACGGAGGACAGAAGCAAGAAATTACTAGATTTATCCAGTAAGGAAGCACCTAAGTGGCCAAGTGTCTCAATTTCACCTATCAGAGAACACAAAATGAATAAAGTGGGAGGAGATAAGAGTGGATTTTTTTTTTCAATACTTCTAATAAGGAGGAACATTCCTATTTAACAGGTCAGGAAAAGATATGAGGGACGATGGAAAAAATTGTGACCCCTAAAGAGTAGCATATCCAACAGCAAGTCCTGCAGAATATTTGCATTGTAGGTTATAGCAAGTGTTCTCTGAAAACCTAGTTCTATGATAATAAATGTTTGGACAGTGCTAAGTGAAAAGCAGATAGATATCTTTCCCAAATGCAGAAAAACATCTATGCTAATGTGTGTTGAGAACTTCCAGTGGTTGTAGCATGCTGTGCTGCAAATTCAAACGTTCCTTATTCATTATTTCTAGCATATTATGGGACCAATGCTCGATGAAATACACTTTTAGAAATGTTGCTTTAAGAGTACACCCAGTTAATCTCTTGTTCTTTCTCCTCTACTTCTTTTTCTTCCTTCTTTTTCCTCCCTTTATAATATTTTAATTTCTGGTGGCTGTCAAACTTTGTTAGAAATATTGAATGACAGATGAAATAAATTATGAGCTTAAAAAAGAACAAAAATTCATAAGAATTTATAGTTTATGAAGAGTAAAAACTATTTATAAAGATTAAATTTATACTGAATATTTATAAAGAACAGAAAAAAATGCTTATTTTCAAATCCACAAGGCAACTTCCATCTAATTATAATTTGAACCCATATTTCATGACTCAAATGTTCCCCGATATCTGTACAGCCTTTCTAAACTTATTGTATTTGTTAACATATTTGAATTAGCATAAAATAATGGGTAAACCTTGGATTTAGAGTCACAGCTTGGTTAGATGACTAATATTGGTAGGTATAAGAAAGTTTCCAAAAATTTAAAACCTTTGTATACTAGTCAGCAAAATATGTCTAATAACAGTAAAACAAAGGTTTTGGGTGATATTCAGAGTGCCCAGTAAAGTCTTTGGTACATAGGAGGGGCTCAAAAATGGTGGTAATTACAACAAGAATTAATCATTGCAATAACCCTGTGAGGTTGCTGTGATGGATTTTATCATCTCTATTTCACACAACAGGACCAATTTGGGATGAGAACTCAGTTCTTACTATAGATACTCTTCTGTTTTTGCAAACTGGTGGATACCAAACAACTTGCCAGGAAAACAAGCTTCTGTCTTCAGAGTAGGTGGATCAAGTGGCTGCCCATGGCTAAAGACTCTTTTACAGGACAGATCTGTGGACCTTGCATTTTTTGATTAGGAAATCTTGCTTTTTTCTACAGATCACAAATAGGGTTTCTACTCATTTCTCTGTAAAGTGCAGTCTCAGCATTTCATATTGACTCCTCCTCTGTGGCTGTGGGATTACAACTTGACAAATCAATTATAAACTTTAACTCAAAGGAGCATAGAGTTCTTCCTCTGCTACTATTAATCTCTGTGTTAAGTTCGTGTAGAAGTAATGACTTCAACCTTTCTCTGGATTCCTCAGATCTTCACTGATACCTCTGAAGATGCCATTTCTTCTATTCAAGTCTAATTTTCTCACCAAAGTTAGCAGAAACAACTATACTATTGTATGTGCTCCTTATTGGTATCTTTCTTCTGAACTGCTAAAAAATATTTCAGTGGAACTTAAGGGCTAAAAGTGGAATATGAATTTGCATTATGAAATTTCTCCTGAAATGGGACTTCTGAAAGAGTCAATTTTGTGTCTCTACACAAAGAGTAACTACAAATAAAATGATATTTTGTTACCTTTGAATACCAAATCATGTTGATATGTAATGAGTCTGCACTTCAGAATCTGAGTTGAATAAAAGAGAGCATAATTTTACTGATACAAACCTATGAACTATATTAATGTGGGAATGTATTAATAGTATTCATGGGTACATATTGCTATAAACAAGAACAAGATAGACTGTTTTGCTATTATTTCTGAAGGTCACAGGTAGCTTTTTAACAAAGCCTAAAAAAAAAAAAAAAGAAAAAATCAACAGGAAGTTTACCTACCAATGTTGTAGAAGTTATTTTGCAAAACGACTGTCCATTGGAAGCTGCAAGTACTACCTATACACTGTGTTAGAAAATTATA
>NW_007732658.1:121355-122882 GCF_000696425.1 Galeopterus variegatus
GCAAAACGACTGTCCATTGGAAGCTGCAAGTACTACCTATACACTGTGTTAGAAAATTATAGACCACTTTCCCTACCATTAGCAAATGTGGTTCCCATAGCCCTAGCAATATGTATGTTTATTCCTATTTTACTGGGAGAATTTCAACTTACCCAAGTCCCTGGACCTTGTTATGATTATCACCACTCCTTGAATCCTGGAACTAGATCTGCTACTATGAACTACTCTGCACTTATATAGAACATGTTTTGATATCCAGTGAGTTTTGCAGGAGTTAGACTTAATTATGCTGGAAAATAGCATTCCCTTTTGATGGATCAAAGTGGAAAATGTATTCATTTGTATCTGTAGTTCTAGATTTTTGAGCCAGAGTTGTTTTATTTATATAGATCCCAAGGTGAATTCATTTGCTGCATTTTCAGAATTTGATGACGGACTGAGAATAATGAATTGCATTATGGAAGCCCACACTGGGTAGACACCTGTGGTGGCTTTTTTGAAAAGTGAGGAAGATAAGCACTAATAAAAAGAATTGTTTAGTAAAGGAATGCATACAACTAAGATGTTAGCAAATACCTCACAGAATAAACCTACAGAAAACCACCAGACTTTATAGCATTTGTGAATATTGAACTTTCTTTCATCTAAAGCTATTTTCTGAAAAAAAAAAAAACTCTACTACAGGGTTGTTTAGTCAGACAGGCTGGTATTGCAGACAAATAAGTTTCCAGCCTCCTGATGGTAATATGTGCATTATATAAGGTTCAAGAGAAAATGAAGGCAATTTTTCTGTTTGAGGTTGGAGTCAAGTTATTCAAACCAGCTTTCTATGGTAACTTAACTGCATTCAGCAATTGCTCAACTTTCCACTTCATTTTGTTTTTGTTTTTTTGCTTTATCTCTGTGGTTTTAACTACTGGTTCAAAATGAAGAGGCTCTTTCTATAGAAGGATTACAGGTTTAGGAGGCAGGAGTCTTGGACCTGCAACCAGGTGTCTCTTTCTCTTTGCANCCCCTTGGAGGCTCCCCCTTCTACTTCCCTTACTCCTCTTTTTCTGAGAGCCAAACCCCAAGTCACCCTTGCAAGAGTCCTGGAGTCAACTCTGCTTCTAGGGAACCTGACTTAACTCAGCCACCATTCTTCACTACAATTCCACAATCCTGCCCTTAGAGGAGATTCAGATGCAGGCTTTAAAAGAAAAAAACTTACATTGATTACACTTTTTAATTTTCATTACATTTTACCCAATTGCTATTTTGTTCTTTTTCCTCAACATATAAACATAAATAACAGATGACGTAAAAATGGTAAAGTTTTAAATAAAAATACACTAATTAGGCTTAACACTGAAGACTCTGATGGTTCTGTTTCAGCAGCCAAGCCTTTTTGTTGTCTTCTCTCACTAATTGGATCTGGTCCAGAAGCTCAAATTACCAATTGATTCTTTGCTAAGCATAATGCAGTAACTCTGAGGAAGCTGATTTCCCTTCCTTTTTTTCTTCTTGGCAAGCAGCTAAGATTGCTAA
>NW_007732658.1:124540-125378 GCF_000696425.1 Galeopterus variegatus
ACTCTGAGGAAGCTGATTTCCCTTCCTTTTTTTCTTCTTGGCAAGCAGCTAAGATTGCTAACAGCTCACTGTGACCTTATATTCACATCTCAGGATATTACGTTTAGCAGTTTCCAGCAAAACTATTTCTAAATGCAATAATTTGTAAAGTAAAAGTTTAATATTTTAAAAGCCCCTGTTGATCTCTGCCTCAGTCTTAACCACTTTTGGTTCAGGATTTTCTTCATGACGTTCTGAGCTAAAGCATTTACTCATTTAACAAATAATTGTTGAATTCCTTCTATATACCAGTCACTGTACTACATGCTGAGAATAAAATAGTGCAAAAAATAGGTACAGCTACTTCCCTCATGGAGCTCGTGAACTAATTATAATCTAGAGTGTAATGCAATATTCACACCAATTATATACTCTAGATTATAACCTTACTGAGATTTTTCTATGAGATCTTACTGAGGACAGTTGATACAATAAGGGCATCTTTGATCATGGAATAAATTAAATGACATATGAAGAATAAAGGGAGTTAGTTAAGTAAAGATGGGGATATTAGAGTTTGAGCCAGTGAAATCAACAGGTGAAAAGACAAAGCCCCTAAGGCAAGTGGTGGTGGTAGGGCTGGGGGTGGGGGTGGAATTTAAGGAACTGCAAGAACCCCAATTAGTGACTAAACACTATTTAAGGCATTTAAGATGAGATTGAAGATGTAGTCAGAGAAAAGACCATGTGAAGCCTTACAGGCCAAACTTAAAGAATTTTAGTATGTCCTGATATAAATGGCTAATTAATGAAGGATTTGGAGGTGTGTAAATGTGTATGATGATCAGAGGGGCAAAAA
>NW_007732658.1:126674-127692 GCF_000696425.1 Galeopterus variegatus
ATTGTATTTAAGAGGGGTGCTATTTTACACAGCACAAGTCTAGATGCTCTATGAAATACCCACTTATGGTATGGTGGTGGTATAGGTGGTTGGAAAGTTAAAATGAGGAAAAGGAGTGAAGAGAGTATTTAGCAGTCTGGGAGAGAGATGATACCAGGAAGAATGAAGACAGAAAAATCACAGAAGCAAGAAATAAAAATATGTAATTTACTTCACCTGGGGTTTATAGAACATTTAGGCGATATGGGAGAGAAAGACCTAGGTTAAATTCTGATTATAGCTAGCTTTGATGCCAGGCTAAAGAATTTGGACTTTCTTTGAAGAGGAGCATGGACCTGTTTAAGTTTTGTGAAGATTGCATTACCTAAAAAGAATTTTCAGAAATGTGCCTGCCAGAATCTTTAATCATGTTGTGTAAGATAAATTAGCATGCATCTGTTTTATTAGAGCCCGTGTGCCATTGCATACTAATGATATATTGATATGTCTTTTTTAGCCTGAGGACTCCTTGATGGCAAAGGCTACTGCTTAGCTATATGTTTTTCCCTCCCTTGTCCTTACAGGACCTAGTTACCAGGAGAATGTTAAATGTATTTCAGAATTGTTAATGAGAAACTAAGTCACCACTGGTTATCGTGGGCAGGTTATGAATGCAGAGACTACTTGGGGGTGGCATGCACAGAAGTTAGCAGCTGATGAATTTGGAAGTCTTTTCTCCCCAACAATGTTCTAGATCCATTAAGCTCAGAGACTGGGATTCTGCCCAAGGACTGTGTAGTCTACCCACAGTTCTGGGCATACACAAACAAACCTTTAGAAAATCCTGGTGAAAACTAAAATGCTATAGTTGAACATTTATTTTCTGCCATGCTTATCCCAGAATTCTAGGAGTAAAACATGGGTTTTTTTTTTTATTTACTTCCAGTTTACCTTCCAAAACGTTTACATCGGTGTATACCCCCATCCAGACTTTGTCCACATATTGTCAGTGCTGCACGTTACCAGTTTATTTTTTTTT
>NW_007732659.1:0-13567 GCF_000696425.1 Galeopterus variegatus
AAAAAGGAAAAAAAAAAAAAAAAAAAAAAAGAAATTACAGCAGAAAAATAGGCTCTATGACCAAAGAAATCAGTTAATTGAAACTGATTCATGTCTGCCACAGAAGTTAGAATTAGCACACAAAGATCTTAAAACAACTACTATAATTGTATTGCATATAAAGTTAAGTAGAGACACTAAAGACACTAAAAAGACCTAAACTGAAATTCTAGAGATGGAAACTATCATGTCTGAGATGAAAAACATGGTAGAAGAGATTAATGGCAGATGAGACATTGCAGAAGAAAAGATTAGTGAACTTTAAGGCAGCAATAGAAGCTGCCCAAAATGAACATGGAGAGAAAGAAACAAGAAAAGAAAAAGAGAAGAGAATCAGTCAACTGTTCGACTTCAAGTAACCTAAATACCTGTAACGGGAGTTGGCAAAGGGGAGGAGAGAGAGCAGGATGGAAAAAATACTTTAAGAAGTAATGGTCAAAAAATGTTTTCAAATTTGATGGAAACTATAAACCCACAGATCCAAACATCTCAATGAAACCCAAGCACAATAAACATAAAGAGAAGCATACCAAGACGTACCATAATCAGGTTGCTTAAAACCAGTGATAAAGAGGAAATCTTAAAAGTAGCCAGAGAAAAAAGACATCCTATATGGACAATTGGAACTCTCATATGCTGCTGGGGGGAATGTGATAAAACGGCTTTGGACAATAGTTTGGCAGTTTCTTCAAAAGTTAATAATACACCTATCATATGATCAACCACTCCACTCCAAGGTATGTATACTCAGCAGAAATGAAAGCAAACATTCATACAAAGACTGGTACATAAATGTTTGGAACGGCTTTATTTGTAATAGACAAAAACTAGAGAAAACCCAAATGTCCATCAACAGGCGAATGGATAAGCACATTGTGGTGTATCCACACAATGAAATAATGCTCAGTAATGAAAAAGAATGAACTAACTATTGTGCAAAACTAGTTATTTGCATAAATAGAATGCAAAAATATCAAAGAACCTCTCAATAATTACACTGAGTGAAGGAAACCAGACCCCCCGCCAAAAAAAGTGTGTGATTCCATTCATATAAAAATCCTGAAAAATGAAAACTAATCAATAGTAAGAGAAATCAGTGGTACCTGGGTGGCAGGCAGGGAGGGAGGGAAGGAAAGGATTCAAGGGGGCAGGAGGAACTTTTGAGCGTCACAGATATGTTCACTATCTTGACTGTGGAGATGGTTTCATAGTTGTACACAGATAAAGTTTATCAAGTTGTACACTTTAAATACGTGGAGTTCAGTGTATGTCAATTATACTTAAAACAAACAAAAACAAACAACAAAAACCCCAGGGCACAGGCTTGGCCAGGACAGTAGAGCAGGTGTCCTGGGGTCAGAGGCATCCACTGAGTTTCAGATTCCGCCTGATGCCAGGTAAAACGTCCCTGGCAGTCATGGCAAAGACAAAATGTGAGCGACCAGCCCAGCCCAGGCATTTGGCAGGAGCTGCCTAACTTTTCTGTAAGGAATGTGGGTTTAATCAGTGACTCCCATCGGCACGCGGAGCGACTCCCTTCCAAACCACATCAGCAAACAAATTTCCTTACGGGTCCCTGCTCAGTCCTGAAATACATTAGCGTGTTTTGAAAGGGTTGGTCTACAAACAAAATGCAATTCTTCAGTAATCCTTAATTCGTGTTCCCATTCATTATTTTTCAAAGACATATCCCTTCCCGTCAGAACCCGCCTTCTAGGGTTCACCACGTTGGGCTGACAGAAAGAAATCCTGGCAGTGGCCCTTGAACTGGGAATAAACAGTTCCCATCACAGCTTTGGACGTGTTGAGGAGAGCCCTCGGGCTGCTCTGGGATACACTGGGCTGGGCGAGGGAGGATTTTCCACTTCTCAGCCCACAGGGCACGGGAGGCACTGCCGGCTGGTGAGGGCAGGGGAGGGGGACGCTGCGTAGAAGCGTTTAGGAAGATGAAGGTGGATGCAGGGGCCAGACTGACCTGGGACAAGGGGTGGCAAATAAGTAACTATTTCAAGAAGGGCTGGGCTAGTGGGACTGAAAGAAAGGGGACAGAAGAAAACTCAAGGAGAAATCATCGGCAGGATGGCCCGGGCTGGGTGAGGAGGCCCCTCTTTCCAGCTCATCTCATTCAAAGCCAAGCCCGAGGCTGGGCCCTCCCTGCAGGAGTGTGAAGGACATGGAGGAGCTGTCCCTGAGAAGGCCTCTCTCACTGGATGTTAACAGTCCTGGCAGCCACCTGACTGCCAGGATCCACAAGGCAGGGAGCAGGGTACAAAGGAAACTGCCGGCTGCACGCAGCCTCGACCGGGGTCCTGAGAAGGACGCTGTGCTTCATCCTCAGAGGCAGGCACTGCTGCCCATTGTCCACAGGAGGAAGTTGAGGCTTGGAATAGCCAACTAATTTGCCCAGGACACTGGTTGGTACAGAGGCAGTTCTGGACTCAAACCCGAGTCTCCCAGCTCTAAAGCCCACCTATGCAGGGTCCAGGTATGGGGGCTTTTAGAGGAACTTGGTGGGACAACTTCTGTGATGAGGCAGTAAGGTCAGGCCAGTCCCATCTGATCACATTATAAAGTCTTTCACCCTGATTCCTTTACAGCTCCCAACACACACACACACGCTCACACACAGACACATATACAAGCACACACACACACACTTACACACGCGTGCATGCACACGCACACTCCCGCACCCTCAGGGTGGCTCACCTCACACTCTAGTCCCACTGCCATCATGGGAATCTGTCCTTCACTTGACCGCACCACCACATGGGTCTGAAAACAAGATGCTGTAGATGATCACTGCCCCTACATCACACAAAAAGTCACGGTTAAATAAATGGACAGACCCTGCTTTTTTGTGCGATGTTCCTCCCAGAGGCTCAGAGTTGAATAGATTTTATTTAAATTGTCTTTTAGAAACACCAGAATGCATTCTAATTGCTTTATGATTTGTTTCACAACTCACAGTTGGAAGCAAATTCCATTTTAGAAGTTGACGCTACCCATTTGAAAGCACTACCCCCCCACTACGATTCTGTGGCTACGTCTTGAAAGATCTTCTCATTTGCCATGTGAATCGAATCAGATGTGTGTGAGCCTCTAATTCAGGTTAATCATGAGCATTCAGGGTTGCTGGTGCCATACTGCATAATCACAAAAACAGACTGACCATGTTAATTAAAGCAGATTGATTAGGTGTTTGTGTGCCCTTTCACAGTCGCAAATCCATATAATTATTTTCATGAATAATTTGATTTTTATTGTGGTCATAAATATGAGATTTAAAAAAATTATTTGGAAAATGTCATTCTGCTCAAATGAGAGATCCAAAAAATGAGGTTATGAAGCCAATTTGGTCTTTGCTTTTCTTCAACAACCACATCACATTTCTCTGCTCATTGACTCAGAGACAGGACATGTATTAGTACCTTTTTTACTTCTGTATGGCCTTAATAGGATGGCAGAATCCCAGTGTTATAAGGATTTTAAAGTCAGCCACGGAACCACAGGACCTTCTCTCCAGTTAGCAAACAGATGTGGACATTTCTTCTAGATCCAGCCAAAGAAAGCATTCTAACAAGAAAGCATGCTCACAACCATTTTCAGGGTATGCATGATGTGGTGAGGGCTTTGTACACATCAACTTGTTTAATTCCCACAAAAACATTGTGGGGTGAGTATTATAATCCTGTTTGACAGATAGACAAACTGAGGTCATATCCCTGAAATCAGCTGGGGAATGGCACAACTGGGACACGAACCTGGGTCTGCTGAAAGCTGAAGTCTTCCCTGCTCCTCTGCACATCCGTCACTTAAAGACGTCCACACAGACATCCGTGCTTGCAGAGAAAGCTGCTGCTGCTGCCGCTGCTGTTCAAAGCTACATTGTCGCTTCCACTGGGTCCACCATGAGGCTATGGAAAGGTAGCCCGCGTTACCTGGGTTCAGGTGTATGCTGCTACCAAGGACCAGTCAATGCCTCTTTCTGGGAGGGTGACTCCCACCTCACAGGGGACGGGGTGGCTGTGTGGGAAAGGGAATGTTAAAAAACTGGAGGACACACAAGTGAATCCTATCCAGGGTGGGCACAAGGGAGACACTCAATTGTTTCCCCTATTGCCTCTAGGAGCGCACTGACATGACTTTCTTTAAAACTACATCTGCAAACTTATTTTTTTCTCCCATTGGTTCGTGCTTAGTCCTGAAATATGTTTCCAGACATGATGAAGGGATGTTTTCTGAGTGCCTGTGTCAACAATTAAAGATTAATCCTGATTCCACACATGGAGAAAATTGAATGGGGAAAGAGCTGGAGGTTGTGTGTGGCCTCCGGAGAACTTTCCCCAGTTGAGTTCCATTCATTCACGGAATTAGAAGTCACAGCAAGGACTAAGCACAGGGCCTGGCACTGCTAACTGCTGCTCTAGAAAGGTTTCTGGGCTGGCAGTTTAGCTCAGTTGGTTAGAGCATGGTGTTATAACAAAGGTCAAGGGTTCAGATCCCCATACCAGCCAGCCACCAAAATAAAAAAAAAAGAAAAAAGAAAAGAAAGGCTTCTGCATCAAACCAACCAATGAGCCTGATTCTGAGATGAAGCCTTCAGACTTTTTCCATCGCTTATTTTAAGGCTCTCTTTATTATCGATTGCTTTTTGCTTTCAACAACAACAAATCCAACAGAAATAAAAAATTCAACTAAAAGATCATTGAATCCACTTTGCTCATCATAAAACTTGAGGCACGACTTCATAATGGTGCAACAGCTTCAGCCCACCACAGGAAGAGGAACAGTCTGTCATGGACAAACTTGCATGCTCTAAATTTTTTTTAAATTTGATTTATTTATTTATTTTTATTGTAACGTGGTTGATTGTACATATCCGTGGGGTACAGAGTTGAATATCAATACTCATGTGCAACATGCTATGCTCAAATCAGAATAATTATTATATTCAACATTATACACTGTCATCGCTATCTGCGGCCCTTTATCAATTCCTCCCTCCTCCCCGCCTTCCCACTTCTAGTAAAACTATGGGACACTTCATGAATCTGTGTGTCATCCTTGCACAGGGGCCATGCTAAACTTCTCTGTATTGTTCCAATTTTAGTAAATGTGCTACCAAAGCAAGCACTGTTCTCAAATTAAAACAAAAAACAAAGCCCTAAAGACACTCTTCTTTATCCAGTTTTCTACATCCCAAAGAATAACAGAAGTAAGAAACTTTCCTCACAAAACCATTGACCGTACCATTACCTGTGCTAACAAAAATATGGAGGAGGTCTAAATGCATCATAGACGGTAAGATGCAGATTTCCTTGATGGGATACTGCACAGTCATTAAACATGACCATGAAGATTGTGCATCACCTGGAAAAATGTTTTTTATTTAAGGTTTAAATACACAAAAGCAAGGTATAAACGGTATGTGCTCTGTGGTTAAAATCAGGTGAGAGCACATCTGTCCATGGACAAGGATTGGAAGGGATCATGTGAACAGTTAAACAGTCCTTCTTTTAGGATGTGGGATTATCAGTAACATTAATCATGTTAAACCAAGACACATCTTGGTTATTAATAAAAACTTTTTTAAAAAGGAAAGAGGGGAAGGATAGCCAAGCTGGGGTGCTATTTGCCCATCCTGGGTCTAAAATCCTAGGTAAAGGAGGCCGCCCCACCTTAGCAGTGGCAGGAGCTGAAGAGCTGATGATCATGTCACAGGGCAAAGGGTATATGCTCAGCTACCTGCGAAGAGCAGTCTGAGAGCGCTTCACCTCCCACCCACGCTCATCAGTGCCTCACAGAGGGGTTAGTGTCATTTAGGGAAAAGGGACAGACACAGGGAAATCTGTGGTGATGGAGAGGGCTTCTCTGAAGGTGTAGGATTAAGCCAATGCTCTGTGAGGCCTGAAAGCAAAGGACAGCAGGATCCAGTGCTTGGAGATGACAGAGTCCCTGCTTGACCAAACTTGACTCTGGCTCCTGTACCATCTCCTAAGCCCATCTGTGCACTTCCTTGTAAAATCCAGTTTTAGCAAGAACCCCAGTCCTCATTATCTGATCACCCTCGATATCTGAGCAGGTTCTTCATCCTCCACCATCCTCCCAGGTGATGTCCGGTCACCCTGGCCTGTCTTCAGCAAGAATCCTGCTAGGTCAGCTTAGCCAGAGTCCCTGCTCACCCCTGATGTTTCCTCTTAGTAATTTTCCATCCACTGACCCTCAACCTGCTCCTTGGCTATACATTCCCACCTGCCCATGCTGTATTTGGAGTTGAGCCCAGTCTGTCTATGACCCCTTGCTGTGGTCCCTGAACCTATGGTGATGGTCCTGAGTAAAGCCGGCCTTACAATGCTTTAACCAGTGTCGTACGACAATGGTTTCCATAACAGAGTTCTTCCTCGGCCCCACCAGCTCTTCCACCCAGCCTTCCCTTTTCTATCCTGTACCTCAGCTCCTCCCAACAACCTGAGCACAAGCCCCACCTCCCATCTACAGAAATGAGATGCCGGGTCATGCAGACAGCAGGCAGGGGTGGCCCTTTGATGCCTTGTACACAGCCTTTCCCCTCTACCCTGTAAGCATCTTCTTCTTCCAAACTCAGGAGCAGTCTGAGAGCGCTTCACCTCCCACCCACGCTCATCAGTGCCTCACAGAGGGGTTAGTGTTATTTAGGGAAAAGGGACAGACACAGGGAAATCTGTGGTGATGGAGAGGGCTTCTCTGAAGGTGTAGGATTAAGCCAATGCTCTGTGAGGCCTGAAAGCAAAGGACAGCAGGATCCAGTGCTTGGAGATGACAGAGTCCCTGCTTGACCAAACTTGACTCTGGCTCCTGTACCATCTCCTAAGCCCATCTGTGCACTTCCTTGTAAAATCCAGTTTTCTTTAAAACTACATCTGCAAACTTATTTTTTTCTCCCATTGGTTCGTGCTTAGTCCTGAAATATGTTTCCAGCCTCTGATGACTTGCAAACAGCATTTCCACTCTACCCTGAAAACATGTTCTTCTTCCAAACTCAGGACCCCAAAAGCCACCGTGACAGATGACACCAGGCAAGGCTGTGGCAACTTCCTAGCCACATGCACCTCACTGCTCCAGGGCCCTGGGACTCGGGGACCCCCAGACTCCTCACATAGGCCAGCGATGAACGGGGCCTCCTCCACATAGGAACACTCCCCGGGAAGCTGACCAAAAGGGGCAGAGGAGCATAGACTCAGAAGCAGGTGTCCCCGGGCCCTGGGCTGAGCACCAGACTCACACACAGGGCCAGTGACTCCCTATCCTTTCAACTCCTCTCTTCCAAGCATCCTGCAGAGCCCAAGTGAGCCCAGGCCTGCCCTCTGTGCCTGGAGCAGGTCACAGCCCCCATCTGTGGGACACAATCTCATGAGATTGTTGTGGGGAATTTGTAAGATTTTAAGTTATCCTGCAACTTGTAAAGCTCATATTTTGTAAGCACATTATATACAAAGAAATAAATAATTCAATATTGCCATAGATAAATCCAAATTTATCAATATGCAGGAACCCCTACAGAAAAGTACCTACTGCCTATCCCATTGGGTCAAAAATCCTTTAGCTGAGGGCCAGCCCGTGGCTCACTTGGGAGAGCGCGGTGCTGGTAATGCCACGGCCATAGGTTCGGATCCCTATATAGGGATGGCTGGTTAGCCCACTTGGGAGAGTGTGGTGCTGACAACACCAAGTCAAGCGTTAAGATCACCTTACTGGTTATCTTTAAAAAAAAAAAAAAATCCTTTAGCTGGATTTTAAGCCATGGAGGTGGAATTTCTCCAGAATGCAGCTCCAGCTTGTCACCCAAGCCCCTCTCTCACTATTCCTTGGATGGTCACCTGCTGTTCAGTGGCCCCACGTCCTCTCCCCCTTCTTTTAATAACAGCACTCCAAGTTGTCCTCTGGGGACATCCACTGCTTCAGTGCAGTGGGGCTGGCTCTGTGCACACACGCACACCCCTCCCTGCTAAGCCTCTCAGTGCCCAGGCAGGTAATCCGTGTTAGTGGATGCAGGTAACCCACACTGGTCTGTCAGAGCGAATTAGAAAACTTCCACCAGGACCGTGGGGAAATAGGGACTCTACCACTAAGGATGTGACTCTGGAGCTGCTGGAAGCTTTCCTGGCACTTCATGAGAAATATGGAACCAATACGAGAAACACAAAGTCACGCGCCTCCAGCTGTGCCAGAGCAGACACTTGCCTGGACTTCTCAGTTACTCAAGCCAATAAATTCCCTTTTAAATGCAAGCCACTCAGAGTTGTTGGTCCTGTCACATTGCTCTGTGAAGGCACAGGATGCGAAGGCATCTAGAAAGCCAAATCTAATGAGGTGATGCTCAGGACGGATAAATGGACCATCTTGCTCTGAGGACTCGTATTCTAACTGCACATGCTCTGGAGGGGATTTGGAGGCCTTGGTGAGATATGGCTGCTGAGAAAGCCAAGGGACCTATGGCTGGTGGCAGGGGGAGGTCCCATGGGGGGCAGAGTGGTCCAGGTACACAGGATGGGTACGGGTGCAGCACACATGGTTTCTGGGTAGGCTAATCTCCTTGGTCCTCGGAGGGGCTGGAACAGTGCCTCCAGCCGGAGCAGCCTCTACCACTTCCTGCAGAGTGACATGAAGTGCCACCATCCCCTGTGTAGGCTGAGATGTGGAAAAGTTGGAAAGCAGTGTCCCAGAGTGCCATCCCCAGCCAGTGGAGGCCACTCCAGCCAGTCACTTTGGGTCAGAACAGCATCCGCTCAAGGTTTAAAGACCATAAACTCCAAAGAATGGGACTGTGCAGAGACAATCCCAAACACATCAACCTTCCCCTCAGCTATGGCTGGAGGCAGAGCTGGAGAGCAGGGCCCCCGAGGTGGACTGAAATTCTGTAGTTGGAGAGTATGACCAACGTGTGGAGCTTGGGGAGCACCAAAGTGGAAGAAGGGCACGGTTAGGAAAATTGTGGCTGGCCAGCAGATGACTGCCCATTCTCCCCTCCCTGTCATCCTCCTCCGGGGTGACAGTTGGAACGTTCTGTAGCACCTGGCTGACACTATTAGTTGCTCCCCTATAGCCAATCCCTGTCTTCCTTCCTAACAAAGCCTCAATTCTGTTCCAGTGGCAATGTGCCCAGACTCAGACGTGAATCAAGATTGGTCAAAGCCTCCTTGTGGCAACCCCATTACCCTTGCCAGGGACAGGGTGACAGTGACCATGTGATATAGTTCTGGCTATACTAGAAATCTGCTGAAAGGTGTTGGGAAAGTTTAAATAAAATAAAAGCCTCTCAAAAAAATGGCTCTTTTTCCTGCCCCCTTCCCTTCTACCTTGGCTGTTCTGTGTGAAGACATACAGTTGGAGCTGCAGCAGCCACCTTGCAATCATGAGGAAACGACAAGGGAATGGCAGAACTGACTGGCACCCAGCAGTGGCTGTCACTGTACTAACCCCGGATCTGCTGACTGTCTTCTAAGGCGTCTCTTGTTATGCAAGATAATTCAATGACTGTAATGTTTAAGTGACCACACTCAGCTATTCTGTTACTTGCCATCAAAAGCATGTTTACCAACCAATACGTTTCCTCTACATTTTCTTACTTGTGCATGACTACACAGGTAGTTATATCAGAGAAGAGAAAGTTGAGGCTCAGGAAGCTGAAGAGGTTAGATGATAAAGCTAGTAAGTGGTGGGACCAGGTCCCAAACTCTCCTCTGCTATTGAGAAACCCCCTGCATCTACCCTGCTCTGCCTCCTGGTAGAAATTCATTCAGTTTACAGATACCCCGACTTCAGGAGCCGGGCCTCAAATCTTCAAAGCCAAGGTGGAAAAGTCCAATTCAATAATTCCAAGATACGTCTGTGAAAGGAATGCCCCCACAGCTGGCTCATTCTAAACATGCTGCTATTATTATAAAGCTCTCCCAAACTGCTGTGAAAAAGAACAAGGAAAAAAAAAAAAAAGACTAGAGGAGGGTGGAGAGAGAAAGTGAGCATGCCGGGAAGTAACTGGAAAGAAACTTTCTTTTGGTTTGGGAGCCAGGAAATGTCAAGGAAACAAATGTAGCTATGATTTACACTCCATCTCCAGTTATGCCCTGGAATTCAAAAATAGGCATCTTAATTAAAATGGGCACCACAGAGCAGTCCTGACAAGGGGATAGTCTTCACCGAGACCAAAAAAGCTACATTGGTTTCTGGGTTTGACAGTAACTTAACCGACATATTCGAGGAGTCTTCAGAATGTTCATGGGAAGATCGGTGTTATTTTTAATCCCATTTTTCCACGAACTTTTTGAAGTTCTCGGATTTACCCTGAGTCTCTGGGCTTCTCTTATTTTCAAACTGATTGGTCTGGACAATGAAAGGCCAACAGCCAACAATAAATCCATTGTGAGCTGGAAATGGTCTCCTCTGAATACAACTAAATATTTCTTTAATCCTTGCATTAAGTTTTTTACTGTAGTATGACAGCTACGCACTCTAAAATTTAAGCTTTTGTAACACTGTAACTTCGAGAAGAGCTGATGACTTAGGCAACCTATTTAAAGCACTTCAAAGCAAAATATTAGATGTTTGTTTTACATGAATATTTTCAGATCATACTGAAGATACCATTAATGGCTCTTGTTTTTATGTTCTGAAAACCATTTCTCCCCTCCTGTATCCCTATCCCAAGCTAACATGATGAATATTCCTTTCTTGTAGCTTCTGATCTGTATTATCAGGCACATCAGCCAGTCCCAGAAAAAGTTATTTCGCATTTCTGTTCCCAAGGGAACGAACAGAGTGGGTCCCATATTAACAGGGCTTTTGTTGGCTTTTTATTTGCCCTGACATTAAAGTTGTGTGTGGTTGGCAAGGATTTCTTTTCTTTAATTTGGACATGGTTTATGCCTCTGATACTCTGAAAACAAGTTTGTTGGTAAAAGGAAAGGTGCAGACACCCTCACATACACAACTGCTTCAGCACTGGCTTAAAAGAGGCTTCACCCAGAACAGATCGGAACCTAAAAACAAGTTCAAGTACAAATGTTCTGTCCTCAAGAGATTTTCAGTTCAATATTTATTTGTTCTTCATATCTAATGGTTCGAGAAAGTATCTACACATCTTTTTAAAGCCAATTACTGGGTCCCCCATTATGTGCCTCCCACGGCGCCCTCATCTCCGCCAGGGAACTCATTGTCAGCGGCCAGGCTGACAGCAGGAACCAACTAGTGCCCTGGGAGAGAGAAGTCTCCTCACAGGGGACACCCAAACCACCAGAAGCTCAACCCCAACTGCATTCACACTGTCATCTCGGACTGTCTGCTGGCAGGGAAAAACTGGCCAGTTCATACTCCGAGCACAACATGCTCCTCAGACACTGCGCTCTGATTACCCAGCAGTGCGACGTGTTAAATGGCACAGCAAATTCTCAAGTGGGAAACCCAGGACTCTGAATTTCCCTGTGCCTCTCTAATCAAGAGCAAAGCAGAGAGAGAGAGAGAGAGAGAGAGAGAGAATGTCCTGTCGGATAACTCACCGTTCAAGCACTATAGTCCACCCAGGTAAAATTGAGTGCTGCAGGAGGAAGCGTGATGAAGCAACTGCAAAGTCTCTCCCAGCTGAAGTTCGGGACAATTAACACTTTCGTACCAGCAAGCGCCCCACCCCTGCAAAATCAACACTTCACAGCAGTGGCTGCTTTCCCAGGGCCCCCCTCCCTATTAGAATATACACAATTTATAAATTCCCTGTAAAATGTTTTTACTGGGATTTTTGATTTACTCAATCAGGGCTTGTGGTTTATTTTTACTGAGTAAGAGGGGCCTCTTATTAGAAAGAACAACCACAGTTATGGCACTCACAGGTAGAAAATTTCCTGGCTCTCCATATATCAGTTCAACACCCTCCTCTCTAGGGATCTGCCAAAAGGTAATGGGCGGCAATTATGAACGCCAGTGGGGCTCAGAGCAATTTTTGAAGTCTGCAGGCACTTTCAAGGAGGGAAAGAGGAAATCATTTCATGAAGCAGCAATCTTGCCCAGAACAATCTAGAAGAGATGGAATGCTGGCTTAAATTAAGGTGACTAAGAAATAGGTGTGGTGAACAAGGAGCTGTGGTAGAGTTTTCTCCCATTCCCCTTAAGATTCCGCTTTAACTCAACAATGGATACACAGCTCAATACATTAATAAAGATCATAGTTCAGCACACTTTCGGGAATTGGTGGTAACAGGCCTGCCCTCCCTCTTCCGTACCTTGCAACATTGCCTCTTTTCATACTGTAATTGAGGATGCCCCCTTGGGCAGTCCCTTGGGATCTTGGGCAGCTGCCCTTCCCAGGAAGAGGACATCTCAGGCCAGGGAAGAGCACAGCCAGGAGAAGCTCTGGCCAGTCCCCGGGAACCTGTCCCAGTTCTACGAAGAGGGGGACTGCTGCATGAAAGGGGGAGGTTTTGACCAACAGGTTGGGTGAAGGCTTTGATGTCCCGAGTGTGGCTCCTGCTTTTAAGACACACAAAAGCAGTCCTAACCCTTAGAAGTGCCATACAGATTCATATGAGGCTTTCAAGTGTGCTGTAGAAATCACCATTGCCATAATACAGGACAAGGAAATTCTGGATGTGCCCAGATGGCACCCCCTGAAACCAGAATCCAGGTCTTTTGGCCCCATTTCCCCCTCCCCTCATCTACCAAGCTGATGTGGGGACCCTTAGGCCTCGGTGGCACTGGGTGATCGCTCAGCCTCAGCAGCCTGCGAGCACGGAATCTCCAGGATGGAGCTGCTTCGAAGTAAACTTTCCTGGGCGCCGAAGGTGGACAGGGCAGGCGGGGCTGACCAGAGTACTCCAGGGGCCCCAGCCCTCAGGCCTGTCTGAGGCTTTCCTCCACCGTGGCCGCCGGCCTCTCCAGGTATACTAGCGTTGGGACAGTAGCTGCTGTGACAGACACTTCCCGCAGGAGCCTCGTCATTATCCTGGGTGCTCATCGCAGGCGGGAGGCATGTCGGAGAACACACACCGGTGGAGACTCGACCCCAGGTCTGTTACTCCAAAGTCCGTGGTCTTTCCCTTCCCTCCCCTTGCTAGTCCCCTAAACGGCCCTTCTGGCTCTCTTCCCGCGGTCGCGTGCCCAGTCACTGGGCCCTGAAGCGGGATCGGGTACAGCAGAACCCCCTGGGAGCCGGCACCCCCAGCCTCCGCCCCCCGCGCAAGCCGCCCAGATGGCCTCGCGCGCGCACACAGCCGGCGGGCGACCCCTCCTCCAGGAGAGGGACACGCAGCCGCTGGCTCCCGACGCACGGACACTCCCCCCAGCCCAACACACGCTCATCCAGCCGGACGGCCCTCGCCCCGCGCCCAGACTCCTCACCTCGCGCAGCAGGCGCTCCAGGTGCTGCTCGGCCCAGGTGGTCAGGTCTGCGGGCGGCCCCGCGCGCCGCAGCAGCTCCCGCTCCTCCTCGAGCGCCGCTACCCGGCCCTGCAGCGCGGTCGCCTGGGCGCCCAGCAGCAGGCAGGCGGCCGCCGAGCCCACA
>NW_007732659.1:14498-51761 GCF_000696425.1 Galeopterus variegatus
GTGCAGGGCTGAGGCCGCAGGCCGACCGCGCGATAAGCAGGCGAGGGAGCCCGAGGCGCGAGGTCAGCCGGGCGCGGGGCTTGGCCTCCCGGCAGCAACGGAGCGCGGCGCACGCCCCCTTCGTGGCCGCCAGCTCCTCCACAGCGGCCACTTTGGGCAGTTTCCTCTATGCAAATAGACCCTGCCAGAAAAGAAGCCGGGACCCACCCAGGGGAGGAGCGGCCCGGCCAACCCCGCGCGGCGAGGGGGCGGGGGCCAGAAGGCAGCTGGTTCCTCGGAGCCACCGTGCGCGCCTGGCAGACCCCGTGCGCAGCGCGCCTCTCTGCCCTCGCCTGCCCGGGGCGCCGACCTGCGCCCACTCCGGCGCGCGCACCTCCGCCACTTCCCAGCCCAAGTCCCCACTGCGATCCCAAGAAGTCAGAGGTGCGCCCAGCGACTCAGCGCACCTTCTGCAGCTCAACCCTGGTTGGAGCATCACGAATCGTGTCTTGGGAGCTTTCCCTTAAACTTACGAATTAACCTTCCTGACACTTATAATTTAAAAGTTCAAAACTTCAAAGCCTGTGGAAAAACTCAGTGGGTCGGTCCTAGATGGTGGCTTAGCGCCGCTTCGTGGCCGAAAGTGACCTCTGCGCACTCCCACTGAGAGATGCCGCCAGGGTGGAGTGCGCCGAACAGAAAAATGCCTCTTAACATCTTAATTCTCGCACCTTTTATTAGGAGCCAGACCTCGTTCCTGACCTCCTCAGGGCTTTTATTTCAGAAAACAGACTATAACAAATGGGAAAGATTCGGAAAAGGAATTCCATCTTTCGTTAAACCGATGACTTAACTGTGTAGTAGAAACACAACTTGGCCAAAAATAATGATCTAGTACGCACCGTATTTAACCTATACTGCGATTTTCCTGCGAATTTACATCACTGGGTTAAGGCAGGAAAGCTCTGGCGCGTAGCTGGGTCCAGAGAAGAGAATGAAGCTCATTCGTGGGAGTGGCCCGAACAGTCTTGGCAGGAAAGGGGAGAAAGGCTGGACAGTCGGGCAGATTCCTACCAGGAGTATTTATATCCTAAAATGGGTCCCAAGCGACTCTCCCACTAACTCTTGTAATACCCAGATAAAAACATCAAACCACTAGCTTGGATCGTTGTGATTTGGNAGGGGGAAATTACCCTGAGATTGATTGGGGTTATGGTTAAGTGGTTATACAGAGACAGTCTGGGCTCTGTGCTAAAATCTAGTTTATGTCCAATAAGTCATCTGAAAAGAACGTGGTAAGCAAATACGGTCTGCTCTGAAAAGAGGCCAACACTATATTACAAGTTAGCACTTCATTCTTACTACAAACACATACATTGCCCATCACCTACCTATGTTAATGTTACTGCATGAATTGTTCACTGTATTCCAGAAGCTTCTGAATAATGAACAAGCCAGCTCATGGACCCCTCAGGCCTTTGTCCTTGCCCACTACCTCACTATCTGGAATACCCTGCTCTCAGATCTTTGAACAGCAAGCTCCTCCTTATCCTTCAGGCCAACGTCCCCAGATCCTCAATTGGCTCTGTGCTAAAATCTAGTTTATGTCCAATAAGTCATCTGAAAAGAACTTGGTAAGCAAATATGACGGTCTGCTCTGAAAAGAGGCCAACACTATATTACAAGTTAGCACTTCATTCTTACTACAAACACATACATTGCCCATCACCTACCTATGTTAATGTTACTGCATGAATTGTTCACTGTATTCCAGAAGCTTCTGAATACTGAACAAGCCAGCTCATGGACCCCTCAGGCCTTTGTCCTTGCCCACTACCTCACTATCTGGAATACCCTGCTCAGATCTTTGAACAGCAAGCTCCTCCTTATCCTTCAGGCCAACGTCCCCAGATCCTCAATCTCACTGCCCCTAAAAGGCCTTCCAGACTGCCCAATCTGAGGTGGCTCTACCCTCAGCCGCCTAGAGAAGGATAAATCAAAGAATTGGGGCATTTATCACTGTTTGAAGTTACCTTTTAACCCTTGTCATTCTCACCATTATTTTCTCGAAGAACAGTATTTGGCACATAGTTAGTGCTCAATAAATATTTGTTAAATGAATTAAGATGAAAATGTTTATTGTCTACAACTTATTTTAAAAGGCAAGAAAAAAAAAATACTGTGTCAGTTGGGGTCTTGGAAGGAAAAGATGGCATCCTTAGAATGGGTGACCGAAGACAGTTTGAATGTAGAGAAGCTTCACAGAGAGGGGATTAAGGGAAGCCAGCAGTGATGTTGAAGAATGACTAGGGGGGGTGGGGTATCGACAGTGGGAAGCCATTATCATCCCTAGTTGAAGGGTGAGGGGAGAAAACTGTATAGGAACCCTATGAAAGCTTCGAGCTGTAAAACAGGTCTGCTCAGCAAGAGCTATGGCCATCGGTTAAGGTACACAGCTTCTGCAAAACCATGGCTTGGAAGGGGTGCAACTGGGGGAATAAATACACAGCCTCTCTCTCCTCCTGCTCTCTGACCTCCCACTGGGGCCACCACTGACCAAACCCACAGGGCAAGAGAGCCCAATAGATGCAATGCAAAGAGGTCAGCCTCCTAAAGGGCAGAGAGCAGAATCAGAAGGGCTCAGACTCTTCAGGATACAGGGACGTTACAAAATACTTTATAAAATAGAGATTATTTGGATCAGAGGGGGTTGATAACCACTGTAGAAAATCATCATGTTGATGATGAAAAGGTTCAAATATGTTCAAAATGCTGTTCAAGAAGGCAGAGGTATATAATCCATTTTATAAAAAATTCCAGCAAAAAATAGTCTGAATTAAGCTATAAGGTTTAAAGACATACACTTCAATTACATGGGAAAATTATTACATAGAAAAGGCAATGTTATGATATGACAGAAAAAGCACCAGGTCTTCACTCAATGCCTAGATTCCAGTCCTGGCTCCACTAACAAACACCTCACAGTATAAACTGAAGCAAGCTGCTTACTCTTCAGACCCTGCTTTTTTTTTTGTGGCTGGCTGGTATGGGTATCTGAATCCTTTCCTTGGTGTTACAAGGCTGTACTCTAACCAGCTGAGCTAACCAGCCAGCCCAGTTTGTAGTTTTTAAATCGGAGACACTGACAGGGACCAGATTCTCTCCTGTCTGAAACAAACTAGAAACCTAGACAAACTATCTGAAACGGCAGTTTTCAAGACACTGGACATCAGGCAACAAAGGACAGTGATCCCTGGAAGATGGGAAATAAATACAGATGCTCCTCGACTGATGATGGGGTTATGTCCCGGTAAACCCATTGTCGAGTCGAAATATCTTAAGTCAGAAATGCATTTAAGGTAGATGCTCCTTATGATTGGGTTACTGTTTCTACTGGAATGTGCATCACTTGCACACCATCATAAAATGTGCAAAAATTAAGTCAGCCATCAAAAGTTGGGGACTGTACGTAAAGTGACCCCAAGGACTGCTGTCATTTATTGCTCTCCATGGAAATTTTCCAGGCCACAGGACAGGGAAGGCGACCCAGGTAGAGCCAGTAAAGAGAGTGGTAAAGAGAGAGCTGTGAGTCCAGGGAGGCCAAGGTAGTATTTGCAGGGGAGAAGACTGGAGAGGAGAAAACCTCACAGAGAACTACAGAGATCTGCAAATGGTCCCCCGTTAAGTCTTCACCTGAGTACTAATCAGCAAGTGTGTGAGGAAACTACTTGAGTCTAGGAAAAAACCACCCAAAAGGATTAGACGTTAATTATTAGTGAAAACAAACTCTGCAGCTTGCACAAGGCCAGGGATAGTTCTTCCTACCAGCCAGTGTGCAAAACCTGTTAATTCAGAGAACATTGGGTAGAATGGTCAATAGGTTTTTGCCTCAGTAGTGGGGGAAAAACTAGCTCTTGACTAAACACTGCCTCGATCCTGCCTGACAAAGTTTAAAACCAAAACTGGAAAAGATCAAACTAATTCAAGTAACTTAACAATGCACATAGGAACACAGAAATATCTAGCAATTAATAAAGTAAAATTACCAGAAATGAAAAGGAGCAAGAAAATACAACCCATAATAGAAGAAAAGCAACAATCAAAACCAACTCAGAACGGCAAAGATCATAGAATTAGTAGACAAGGATATAAAAAGTTATAACTGCATTCCATGTTTAAGGAACTAGAGGAAAGGTTGAACATGTTAAGCAGAGACATTGAAGACTTTTTTAAAAGACCTAAAACAAAATTATAGAGATTAAAATGACAATATTTGAGATGAAAAATACACTGGACGGGACTAAAGGCACATTAGAAGAAGAAAAAATTAATAAACTTGAAAATACAGCAATAGAAACAAAATAAAACAGGGAAAAAGATTGAAAAACATGAACAGCATCAGTGAGCAGTGTAACAATTTCAACTAGACTAATAAATGTGTAACTAGAGTCCCTAAGGGAGAAGGCAAAAAATTTCCAAATTTGATAAAAACTATAAACTCACAGATCCAAGAATTTCCAGGAGCCCAGGCACGAGAAACATATAGACAACACAGAAGATACATCATAATCAAATTACTTGAAATAAGTGGTAAAGAAAAAAACTTTAAAACAACCAGAGGAAAAGACACATACAGAGAAACAAAGATAACAGCAGACTTCTTGTTGGAAACAATGAAACCTAGAAAATAGGAAAGCAACATCTACGTCCAACTTGAATTCTATACCCAGCAAAAACATATTTCAAAAAATAAAGGCTAAAGACTCTCAGACATATAAAAGCTGAAAGAATTCATCACCCTCTGATCCACAATAAAGAAATATTAACTGAAGTAATTTAGGAAGAATGAAAACCATACCACATGGAAATATGGATTTATATGAAGGTTTGAAGAGCACAGAAAATAATTATGTGGGTAATTATAAGACTTTTCTTATTATTTAAATCACTTTAAAAGATAATAATTTAAGCAAAAATAACTATATATTGTTGGGTTTTAACACAGGCTCAGTAAATGTATGCCAACAATAGTACAAAGCTCAGGAGGACAGAAATGGTGGTTTGCTGTTTTAAGATTCTACTACATGTGAAGTGGTATAATGTCACTTAAAGACATACTGTGTTAAGGATGCATACTACAAACTAAAGCAAATGCTACACACACACAGTAGCTATAGCTAATAAACCACCAAAGGAGATAAAGTAGAGTCATGAAAAAATACTCAATCCAAAATAAGGCAGAAAGAGAGGAAAACGAGAACGAAGAACAAACAGGACAAATAGAAAAGAGCAAGTTGGTAGACCTAAACCCAACAACACACATAAAACTAAAAGGCAAAGATTGTCAGATTGCATTAAAAAAGCAAGATCTAATTACATACTGCCCACAAGCAACATTTGAGACATAAAAAATTAAAAGTACAAGGATGGGAAAAGATCTACTGTGCTAACATTAACACGGAGAGAATCTCTATTTGTGCTCATTCATTTAGTTCCTATAGGACTAAAAGCAAAACAACAGGAAAATAATTTGTAGACCACAGAATACTATATAAATCAAGAATACAGGGAATAAATCAAGAAAAAATGAAAATAATTAATAGCTACACATTCACTAGCACTTTACGTAAATAATTTCATTTAATCCTCACAACAACCGTCAGGAAGTTGGGTATTAATACTCTATAGATGAGGAGACTAAATAGAATATGTAACATCCACAGATAAGTGAAGCCAGGGTCTGCTGAATCCAAGTGACTCTGCAAGCAAGCAAACCATGTCGTTCTCATGTGTGCAGTCATTGAGGGCACACAAAATACTTGTTTCTAAAGTAATCTGAAATGTATAAAGTAAAAAGAAATAGCAAGATCTTTTAAAATTAAACTCCCCTACTAATGAGATACTCTAAATATCATATAGGCCTGTTCTTGCTATTCATTCTCAAAACAGTACATGCCCATGTTACCTTTAGCTAGGAGCAAACCAAATAGCTTTTAAAAATACTGGATTTTTTTTTAGGTTTAAAAAACTCTATAATGAGAAAAACTTTAAGTCACTGATGGGGGGGGGACCTCCTCCAAATCTACAATTAATTTTTACTTCATCTAATTACACTGATTGCTGTTAACAGTGTCTGAACAAACTAGGCCTATGGGATTTTGGCCTCAAAGGATATTTAGGGTGGTTTCAAGTCTTGATAATTAAATCTATGCCTGAGTCTTTTAATTAGATATTTCTCTCCAGAATTTTAACATTTAAAATCAAACTAAAACCCAGAAAGGAGTGAATGCAAGAAAATCTCTTAGTAGTAGATATTCTTGATTTTTAAAAACAAATTTCTTTGAAAATTCTCCTCCCCCTTCCAGTTTCAGTGAAATACCACACACTAAAAAACTATAATGGATGAAAATTAAAATTCTTGATAGTTTAGTAATTCCTGGTGTCTTAAAGAGGAACAATTAACATTACTGGGAGGGCCGAGCCCATGGCGCACTCGGGAGAGTGCAGCGCTGGGAACGCAGCAGAGCTCCCGCCCCGGGTTCCGATCCTATATAGGTATGGCCGGTGCGCTCACTGGCTGAGCGAGGTGCGGCTGGTCTCAAAAAGGACAAAAAAAAAAAAAAAAAAAAAAAAAAACTGGGAAAATTAAAAAAGAGGAAATCATCTGGGTTAAAGCATTTATAGAAAACAAAGTACTATTTATCAGTGGGACTACCAAACACCAGGTAATCTGCTAGGTGTTTTTAATCACCCTGTAACACAGGTATTACATCGAAGTAATCCCAAGTAACAAAGTAAAATTACTTTACTTGGCTGACACTCAACCAACTAAAGTGGTGGTTTGGTTGGTTTTACTTTATTATTATACAGATTTAAGTTAAGTTACATTAAGACCTTAAGGGGTTTAGCTGGATATCAACCTCTTAAAAAACAATGATAAAACCTTTTAAGAATTACAATTGTTTCTACCTATTTGTTCACAAATATGCAATCTAAGCCTATAACTCTCAGCTATTACTAATCATAATGAATTCTTCTGATGATAATATCTGAAAATGTAGCTTGTTAATCAAGTACTGGGTGTTTAACTTTAAAATATTTTACTTGCACCAAGTAAATATTTTGTGGGAATCAGAATTTTGAAACTTAGAAAGGAGTTAAAAACCTAGGCTGCCTAAATGCCGAAGAGCTTCTTCATTCCAGGATGTGTAAGACTTAAATATTGCTATCTGCCTACCTACTTAAAACAGAACATGCTGCCAAATGGCCATACCATTTTAACCATTTTGATGGTTGAAGCTACATATCAACTATTGTGGTAAAGTGTGAATAAATGAAATCCCAGTAAAATTTTCTTTTAAGCATTCCTTTCCATCTCATTCCAAGTCATTCATAGTAGAGCTGCAAATAAGAAATCGAGTTTTTGACTCAACGCAGTATATTACAGTAAAGCACAATGCTAGATCTAGCAAACCTGAGTATAAGTTACAATGCAGTCATTTCCAGTTTCTCTAGCATATAGCACTTCAAGATTCCTGAGAGGAACAGTTTTCAATTTTATGAACTGTAAAACTTCACAGGGTAGTTTGTCTCTTGTCAGCAGGAGTCAATTTAATTCATCTACTCTAAAAATTTTTATGAATTCATGGATGAATGAAAAACCTTAAGAAAATAAGTAGCAAAAGCTGGAAATAACCTATCCAGTTGCACTTTCAAAAATGCCTCATAAAAAAAAACCAAGCTTGACTTCAACGGAATATCTAGAAATAGTGAACTATGAGGTATCAAATTATTAGGAAAAATACCTAAATTACAAATGATCCATATTTATACGTTGGCCATCCTAAACCTTTCCCCTTTCAGTGCTGAAGCTCCAGGAACAGTTAAAAACAAAACAAACTTGGAGCTTTCAGAAAACGAGTTCAAAAGCACAAGGAAAAAGGCAATTAAGGATAAGAACTAGAGAGCTCAAAGAGGGGGAGGAAAGATGGCAAAGAACACTCATATAACGATCCCAGAGGTACCACCCTAACGACTAAGCATTTTTTCCTATCCTAATTTTTTTGTTTCACTTTAATTCCTAAAATTCCATGAATTAACCTTAGGAATTAGCACATACCCTTTGTGGGAGACTCTAAATAATTTTCAGAAGAGAAAGGGGGTTAGTAATCATTCACTTTAGTAAGAAATAATGTGGATATTTTTCTTTCCTCCTACTCTGAGATCAGCCACTCTGAGAAAATGAGTTTCTCATAGAAAGGAAATATTAATCTGGGAACCTGAAGCACTTGTTGAGGAAAGAACAGGAGGCTTTGGTAGTACAGTGGCACTGGAAGAATGGAAATGGGAGGGAAAAATTTAAGAATAGCAAACATCTTAATCTGTATAGCAACAATACTAGGCGCAGGAATGCCCTGGTTTTGGTTTTACATCAAATGCTCCCTTAAAAAACACTATCACATATACAGGTTGAATATCCCTAACCTGAAATCCAAAATCCAAAATGTTCCCAAAATCCCAAACACTTCTGGTCCCAAGCATTTTGCATAAGGGATTCTCAATTTTGCAAAAGAGATTCTCAACCCATAATTTAGTCCAAGTACTCGGAAAAGACATTCACTGTATATTGATTGCATCAGAGACCTAAACATAATTTATGCAGTGATACTATGGTAAAATTTGTTTCAGCTTTCTTAAATTCCTAGTCAACTTTAGGAACACAGCTTTACTATACTGGCAAATGTTGCCCCTAGATAAATAACCCAACCTGGTTTCACTATTTGTCATAGAAGAAAATGCCGTGCATTTGATGTTTACGTTTAAGTATTAAACCCAAATCTCTGTGTAATACACTTATGAGATGGGGACACTTTTAACAAGAAACAATCCATATCTGAATTATCAATTATGAATTGTACAACGAAAAATATTTCTACCAGGCAGACTGAATATCAAGACTTTTTTCTTTTACTAAATTAACATCTATCATGTAGTTTTTATGTGAAAACAAGGTACAGTAAGAAAAATACCAATAGGCAAAAATTTTATGTTAACCAACCGAGGTCTGGAAATTTCTGCAGAGCTTTCTTCCTGAAGTGCTTTTCAATCACATCCTTCTTTTTCTCTAGTAAGGATTAACACAAATATAATTGTTTAATAATAACCTTATTTCTCACAGGCTGAGATTTAAATATTTACTTCATTTGATAAGAAAATACTAGACAATTTCAAGACTCCTCAGTATTTGGCTTTAAAAATTAAAACCCGTCATTGAAATTCCTATTTTTACATCTGCAACTCACCAAACAGCCCTTGGAAAATGTGATTTTCTGAGCTCACTTTCCAGTTAGACTTGATTGTAAATGAAGCATGTATGTGCTTTTTCATAAACAACCTGTCACGATGGACAGACTGGATGCTTTCTCATGAATGCCTAACTTATCACCACCAACATCACCCAATTAAACAGAACACAATACTTACAGTTTAATAAAATTCTAACAGTAAATATTTTCTATGGGTTTTGGTTTCCAGTACCTGCCTATCTAGTTAATAATATTACACGTTCAACAATTACAGAAAAAACTTTAAAAGTTAAGAAAAGTACTAAATTTGAGGTATATAAAGAATATTCATTTAAGAATATAAAGTAGTCAAGATTTCCTTTTACTCAAAAAAAAAAAAAAATCACTTCAGAGTAGACCTCCATGTACAAAAGACAAAATCAATCACATTCGTCACTGGACACAAAGAACATTCCAAAGGTTTTTTAAAAGGGTAATTAATCTCAAGAAGGAAAATTAATCTTAACTTTTATATTTCATTATCAAGCCCATAGTTAACAAGATAATTATGCTATTGATACAAAACATACAGTATTTACACTTAACTGTACAAAATAATTTAATGTTTACAAAAATATTAGAATGTTTAGTTGACTGACACAGTCTTAAGTAATCTCTTCTAGAGAAATATATGGTAAGACCACTGATTTCCATTTCATTTCTTTTTTAATAAGTCAAAGAAAGGATGCTGCAGTGCTTCATCCAAAGTAATTCTTTTAGTTGGATCATATTCTAACATTCTTCGAACCAGGTCAAACAGTTTCTCGTGTTCTTCATCATGACAAAGCATAAATTCCTGGGGGGAAAAATGTTTTTGTTTAAAAAAGATATTAACAACAGTGAAACAATTTTTTTTAATCTTTAATTAGTTTTTTCTTTTACCTTTAATGGTTTGCAGCGTCTCCTAACATATCTACCAGCAGAACTATGTTCATCCCAGTCTAGCTGGTTATGGTGAAAATACTTGCGTTTTCTACAGGAAAAAGAAGTCTGGATTAGTAAAATAAGGACAGATCCACATCTTTACCCTGCTCCCAGTGGGGGTAGAGGAACAGAAAGAAGTATAAGCATCTCAAATGTGTACACATATACACATGCACACAATTTTTTAAAATCTCAGCAATAATTATATATCAGACACCTTTTATCTATCTTTACCTTCCAACCTATGAGGTCTTAATACCCCAACTAAGCTGCTCCCAAATACCATACATGGAACAAATCCAGCTCTAAAAAATAAAGACTCCTGGATCCATTCCTATAAATTCTGATATCACTAGATCTGGAATGGGGCAAGAAATATTTAAATAACTCTCTAGGTGACTTCTGTGGTGAAGCTGTGTTTGGAAATAGTCACTTGTCCAAGGACATACTGCTGGTTAGTAACAGTATGAAATTCAAACTTAGATTGATACAACTCCAAAAATCAAGCTTTCTTATATTCTATGTATTATTTTTACATCAACTTAAGAAACATTTCTGTAAAGGTCAACCTGAGTGTAAAAAGTACCATTTTGTTTGCTAGATCACAAGGCAAATACTGAACTAATTTTTAAAAACATGACCAAAAATAAAGGGGTAAGAATCAGTTACAAGTTATTACTAGTAAAGGAAAAAAATTGCAATATCTGCAGTCCTTGTAACGAGTATTACAACAATGTTGGGTTTTCTGTAGTTTGAATATAGGTCATTGGATGTATCCAGCAAAGGGCTTTTTTTTTTTTTTTTCCTTTTTGTGTTTTTTCGTGACCGGCAATGGATCGCAACCCTCAGTGTCATGCCCGTACCGGACCGGGACCGGCAATGGGATCTCAACCCTCGGTGTTGCGCCCGCACCTCGCTCAGCCAGTGAGCGGCCGGTCTGTATGTGGGATCCGAACCCTCGGTGGGAGCGCTGCCGCGCTCCCAAGTGGCGCACTGTAGCAGTGCGCCACCGGGCCGGCCCCCAAGCAAAGGGCTTTAATCTTAAAAAACATACCTTGTTTTCTGAATCATGTGTGTTGGTATGGGTCCTAATATTCGTTCCATCATTGCCAGGTGCTCTTTGCTATCATGAGTCTAAGAAATGCAGGAAAAAGAAATTTAGCACTATTTACCTACATGCACATTACAAAAGAACACAAAGAAATGGTGCTGATATAAAGGACTAAACTAGACAGCAACACAATTTACATTACACAATACTATAACTTCAAATATGGAACAATACTGAATGGTAAGGTTCTGTATAATGCTTGACACGTAACTTGTTTATTGCAAAACCGAACAATTTTCTTCCTTATTTTATTTCCTGCACTACTTAACTGAAGAATATTTAAATGGGGAACATTACCAGAAAAACTGTCTCCTCCTCATTTAATCAGCTACTTAACCAAAATTAACCTCCATTACCCAACAAATAGCCCATTTATTAACACTTACTAACACCAGGCAATAAAAATAGTCTCAATAATTCTCACAACAATCCTGAGCTAGGTATGTTTAAACATGGGCTTCAAAGAGGTTACAATACTAGCTCAAAGTCATATAGCTCATAAATTCAGAAAATTGAGCTATAAACCCAAGTCAAAGCTCATACTCTCCACCTATACAGTAATAGAGCTTTGGCTAAAGTAGAATAGACACAACTGTCAAACTTACAGTTAAAATGATATGCTTCTAGAACAGAGGCTGGCAAACTTTTTATGTTTGGGGCCAGAGAGTAGATACTTTTTCAGGCTTGGCTGGTCACACGTTTCTTTTTTTTTTAAAGACAGGCATCAGGCAGGATTTCACCATAGACCACAGCCTGCCAACCCTTGTTCTAGAGAGCAGAGGCTGTGTTTAATGCTTTTTTTGTGCCTAGCATATTGCCTTCAAAAACATTATTAATTCTTGACAGGAATAAATACTAGCTCCACATTTTAAAAATGTTCCTTAGTTTAAGAGTATTTTGCAGGGTGGAATTAAAATATAAACCATATCTCAAAAAATCTGCACTTCATTTAAGACCTCAAAGTGACTTACAATCACAAAGTTATTGGAAATACCCATCTTATGTAAGTCAGAATAAAGAAAGTATGCTCCCTGCCTAACTTTTTCTTGACCTTACAGCTCACAACCACAAAACCAGACACCACCTCCCAGAACTGACAACCATGGTTCTATACATCAAACTTGTCTATAAACTCAGATACTTTTCAAAAGGATCACTACAGACTAGACCAAAGCAGAAGTCTGGTGAAGTGCTTTACAAGCAGTGAACTCAAAACTTGTGCGATGGCCACCTATGTGACTCAACTCATCATAGCTTCATCTCCCCCTGCACTGCTGTCACTGCAACTCAACCTCAACAGTACTGAGCCAGGATCTCCATAACCCCTCCCCGCAAAACAAAGCAAAACAACACCTAGACCATATCACAACCCTGCTTAAAGTTCTTCAATGGTTGTATCACCCAAAGCTTTCATCACTTAGATCTCAAATACAAGTAAAATTAGAAAAAAGTGGAAAGCAAAATAGGGTTTCCTACTTTTTATTTTGCCAAGTAAGGACTTTTATTTTAAAAAGCCAATTATCATTATTTTATAAAAGGGACATTTTAATACAAAAAGAGCAGGAGGGAAATCTCTAAAGGCCAGAATGGTAACCCTACAAAATCACGTTCATTTTGGACCAGTCTACATTTGGAAACCACTGACTTCTAGGAAATACAAATTACCTTTCTAAGGTGTTCAAGTCCTTTTTGAATCAGTTCTTGCCTATTGTCATCATTTTCCCATTTACACAAGACACTCTGACAACACTATTCTTCCCTGACTAGAATATGTTCCTCTACAGATATAATCTTCATCTTTATACACCCATCACACTCCAGTTTTCTGACAAATGCCTTCCTTCTAGCATTGGCTTAACCTCACTACCCTCTTCAGTGATACTTTCTCTAAGGAAATTTAATTAACCTTTCCTGGATTGCCCCTACACTTTCCACATTGTTCCATTATAGCAAACATCACACTATACTGTAACAGTTTTCCCGTCTTCTGCATAACTTCCTTAGAAATGCCTAAAGGCACCATAGATGCTGAAGTAAAATGCAACTTGTTTTTCCTGAATTCTTTTATAAGGAGTAAGGCCACAGAGAAAGTCAACGTAACCAAAACTGAATTAAAACTGGCCACACTAATATTAATGCACATTAATATTAATATTAACTTATGAAGAGTCATAACACAAAAAATGGAAACATAAGACAATATGGACCATACATGAACCACGTGTTAAAAATACCAATCACATGCAAAATGAACATTCACTATCCATAGTATTTCATTCAACTGTGGTTTTAAAGGATGACCATTTTGCATATGTAAGTTTTAATCTCAAGAATAATGATCTTTGGCAACTTCCCAATATGAAAGCCAAAATTTCAACATGCCTTTAATATTTAACATTATGAATTATTAAACAGAATTTACTAGATACGTACCTGAAAGACTGTGAACCCAAGGTAATATTCAATAAGAATGCAACCTATGCTCCAAACATCACAAGGCTGGGACCAACCTAAAGCTATTTAAAAACAAATATAAACATTTTACTATGCAACTATTTTTAATTACCAATATACTAAATCCTTCCCTATATGGATGCTCTCTTTACATAGTTTATTTCGGAGAATACAACAACAAATTCAGGGTTTACATTTTTAGTTTTATATCAAATGTTATTCAATATGCTCTCACAGTCCATATGCTTACATAAAAATATAGTATTTTAACTGGGAAGAAGGCATTTTATGTAAAATAAGAGGGGGACTATTAAACAGTTTCCCTCTGCACAAATATTCTATAGTCTCTGAACTGCTCATATGATGGGGAATACCACTGTCGAAACTATTACACTTAGTTTGTGGTTGCTCCAAGAAGTTTTACATTGTATTAGTGTAAATATAGGTTTAAATTATCTTCAGAATGTAATTACTAAGCCCTTATCAATTATCGCCAGCTTGATGATGAGTTTACTTTTTCCTTTAAAGAAATACTATTGTTTCACGTAAATTACATAAAAACTATAATGGGAATTATAAGCTGCTTCACCTATAAGCAGAAATTACAGAGACATTTAATAAATTCACAGAGATGAATCTATGTATGTACCTCAGGCTGACTATACATGATCATATATACTTTCTCCTTCAGAATTCTCAGTGTCAATATTATTCAAGAAAGAATAAAACACCTAGCCTTTTTAAGCCTAGACTTCATTGGAAAGGGGAAGAACAAACCGTAAAAATGTTTCTATCTTTTAAAGATCAAATATTTAGTGAAACAATACTGTATAAATAAGAGCCACTAAAAAAAAATTCAATTACTCTCAGTAACATCACTGAAGTTAAGGATAAGAAACAATATATTCAAGGGCCTTGACTATAACAGTCATTTCTGTTAACACCCCGCAGGGCCTATCGTTTGAACAAACAGGTAATAATGGAGCAGATGGCTTCTACTTACAGTAACACATACAAAATCTGTAAATACTACAAGCTGGATCTCAGATAAAAGTTTTCTTCTTCAACCACTCCTATCTTCCAATCTAACTTTTCCCCATGTTACTGTAACCCTCTGCAGCACATTCTCAATCATCCCATTCTTAATGAGTCAGCTTGCAATACCTCTTTGCAATTCCACATCATTCACTTTTACCATCCTTTCCCAACCTTACCTGTTTACTACTACCAAAATCCAAGACATGAGACCAACTGCCCTTCTCAACTGTAGTACCTGACTACTTCTTCCTCTCTAACTTAATTCTGCCTTCGCCCTCAGGAATACTCCACAAATATACAAAAAACCTTTCTGTTTTCCCAATCTCCCGATACTTGTTCCTCAAGGTCAGTGACTCCAATTTCAGATTTATATCAACTGTCCCTTGCCCACATTTGGAACTCTCTCTCCACAGCACCTGATCTGAACTTTTCCCACTGTCTCTAAGCCCCCAACCCCAGCTTTGACTTTCCTGATCTTTAACTCTTAAATTTTGAAGCATAAGATGCATGCTCCCTACTGAGTCCCTCCTTATTTCAAAATTCTGTACTTCAACTCATTTTCTTTTCTAGCCTTTCTCATGTCAAGGGTTATCACAGAAGCTCTCCTCTTAGATAAGCCCCTTTCTTCTCCTCTTGACTTTTATCCCTCCTATATTTAGATGTCCACCAACCAAACTCTTAGCATTCCTTTACCAGAATCATAATTTTGGGATGACAAAAAACAGGTATCCACGTGACTTCAAAATCACATTGCAATGATATACTTAGTTCATAGAGCCTGCTCTCTTGAGATCACTTAAGATTAACTAGTTCAAAAATCACCACCACCTGGAATATTTCTCACAGACTGTATCACATTTGTACCACTCAGGAAAAATATTTATAGCAATGTCCTCACATTTTTTTTAAATTAAAATAGAAAATGTTTTTACACCACTAAGAAGATCATTCTAGCCACCCTCACACCTTCCCAATAAAAGCAGTAAAGAACAAAATCTCTTCTTCAATTACAATATCAGGAAGTCTGATGTCTACTGACCCAATATGACCTCTGGAGCTCTGTAGTGTCGTGTAGATACCAAAGTACTGTGATGTTCATCATCATAAGTTGCACTTCCAAAGTCAACAACTTTGATATCTGTGTTTTTCAGTGTGCGTTCATCACGTTTCTACAGATAGTTGAGAAAACATGAAAGTCAGGCTTGCACATGAGTTATCTTTCTGATTATCAACATAAGCCCATGAGAAAGACAAAGGATTATTCCTTTTTTGGTTAGACATCAGTATATAATGAGGTTCAGAAGTAAAATTCCTCATCCAAGGATCACCAAACTAAATTAATTTTAAAGACAACACCCAAAATTAAAACAAGGTTTTAACTTACCATTTTAGAATTATATTTGACTACATAGTCAGACTTCACAAATAAAATATTTTCAGGCTTCAGATCTGTATGGGTTAATTTGTTGTGATGCAAAACTACAAGAGAACAAAAGACGTTATTAGTTTCACTTACAAATTTAATTTGTACTGGTTTGGAAGAGGGATTAGCAGTGGATACCTTGGTCAGGAGGGATTTCATCTTTACCTATAACATGTATTTTTAATGACAATATTTTAATATGTTGCTTGTATAATAAAAACTTAAATTTTCTGATGTTTAAAGATTTATCAGGTATACTTACAATTTATCGACTGGCAGATCTGATATGCCATCTGCCTGATGTGGTCAATTTGAAATGGCAAAAAGCTGTTTTCTTTAATAAAATCATAGGTACTAAGTCCCAGCAGTTCAAACACAATACAAACATGACCATGATGATCAAACCACTCTAGCATCTGGACACATCGGCTGAAACAGATCAAAATAATAATTCAGTTCACAGAATTCTGATTATTTCATGTAATATGATGGCTCATAGCTCAAATTTATACTTACAAGACACTATTAGGATCAGTACTATTTAAATGCTCTAATACTTGGATTTCTGAACGAGCTGCTTCACGGTAACGGCCTACATTTTTTACGATTTTCACTGCTACATGTATGCCATCCCTTAAAAACAAAATTAAGATGAATGTGGTAAATGCATAACAGTAGGGTGACGCCACGTATCCTCTAAAGCATAATCTTAATTACCAATTTTCCTCTATGCTATTTTTCTAAAATAATCTTTCACAGCATATTCTACTAGATTCCATATAATATTTTTCAAAACATTTTGACAAAATACATTTTATATGGAATGATAATTCCCTTAATACTTATGAATTTTAATGTTTCCAGAATTTAAAATTTACCCTAAATTTCATACAAAAGTAAAAAAAGAAAAAACGTATAAAAATATAAAACAAGAATAGAATGTTACTGCTGAAAGCAGTTGTTCATTCACCAGGCTAGACCTACTCTGTGCCAGACAGTGCATAGGTGTTAGTGATGAAAAGACAGGGCTGTCTCCATGTACCTCACAGTCTAATGGACAAGATAGACACACGAACAACTTAGACTTCTTCACAGAAGAGATGACACAGAACTGAGTCTCGAAAGATATTTATTAAGTCTGTCTGATTGGGAGGAAAATGAAACATCAAGGAAAGGAGACACCATCTATAAGTCATAAAGCCATAGCACGTTAACTGTTCAAGTATATAGAACAGCTACAGTGTAGGGCAGTGGGCTTCAGGTTGGGGCATCGGTAAGAGTAATTCCAAAACAATATAGAGCCATGAATGATTTTGAGGAAATCAATTTTCAAATCTTCAACTTTCCTTGTCCTCATTTCCAAACCTAATTTGCTTGAAAATGAGCCAGTCCTTCAATCCTCCTTCTTCACTACGGCTCTTTCATTTTACAAAAGAGAAGAAAGCCTCACCTACCCTTTATTAGAATCAAAATGTATGCCTAAGCTGTAAAAAAATCTTTAGGACAATCAAACAAATGTTTTCTAGTGGCTGAATAGCAAATCGTTTTCCTGTGTGGTGGTTTCTAATTCATTGCTTTCAAAAAGGCCCCAATGAAGTTGTGGGCTGATAAATCATTAAAAAATTTTTTTGATTATAATCTCCATATGATGTTTGGCATATATCTTAAGACTTAAAAGAATTGTTATAAAATTACTGTGACAAAACTACTACTCCCATATATTTAATTATATGACCAAAAAGTTTTCTTAATGCTTATATCTATAAAAACAAAAAAATGGAAACAGACGATGCTAACCAGTGAGATATTTATCTACGGATACATATACTCATTTTTTAGAAGCCCCAACCATCCCAATAAAAGATAAATAAAATTTGCCAATAAAATTTGTTTTTATTAGGTGTAATAAGCATAAAAATTTGTAATATATTTTTACTTTGAGCAATTGAATACTATTCATTAGAATATACCTCAATTAAATACTCAGAATCTCAGGAAATTTTTAAAGGACATTAATGGGACAACTGGTGAAATCTGAAGAAGGTCTGTAGATTAGCTGACAAAATTTGAAAATATAACATATGTATATATAAAGAATGATAAAGCAAATACTGAAAAATGTGAACATCTGGGGAATGCTGATGAAGGATATATGGGAACTGAACTATTTTAGCAACTTTTCTGTAAGTCTAAAAATATTTCAAAACATTTAAAAATTTATGTTTACATTTTTGTTGCAGAGAAGTAGCGGTGATAATAGAAGATAATTTAGAAAGTGGAATGAAAATAATTTTAAGGATAAAACATTTCTAAGTATTGAAGCAAGAGTTTGTTTATGGATGATGGTGGGTATCACGTTATGATTCCCTCAAATACATCTGAACAGAGGTAAGTTTTATTTTTTAAATATTAATGTTTACAATAAGCTGGAAATCTCATCCTTCCCAACTATTTTTATTCTTTTTTTTTTAGCAGCTGGCCAGTGAGGGGATCCAAACCAGTTACCTTCGTGTTATAAGGCTGTGTTCTATCTAACCAACTGAGCTAACTGGCAAGCCCCCAATTATTTTTATAATTTACTATGAAAACTTTTAGACGTCACTTTTGAAATGTGCAGTTTCACTAAATTATTTTAAGAGGTTCACTTATAAAAATGTTTGCAGGGCCGAGCCCGTGGTGCACTCGGGGAGAGTGTGGCGCTGGGAGCGCAGCAGGGCTCCCGCCACGGGTTCGGATCCTATATAGGGATGGCCGGTGCGCTCACTGGCTGAGCGCAGTGCGGCCGGTCTCAAAAAGGAAAAAAAAAAAAAAATGTTTGCAAACCACAGTAAAATGTGGAGGACAGGGTCAAATCACAAAGGGGTAAGTATAACTTGCTAAAGAATCTGGACTTTATTCTGTAGGCCTTAAGTAATATAATTTCTCTATAGTTTAGGAAGCTAATCCTAACATACAAGATTACATATGCTTTATTATCTCTGCAATCCAAAAGAAATGAATCTCATATAGAGGGTCAACGGCCTAAGTTTGGGGAAACTTCTTCACTTGAACACCCACTTAATTTCAATAAACTCCATCTGACAGAATCTGTCAGCATTCTTGATCAAAATCTACACTCATGGTAAATAAATCATACACTGTTCAAGAACTTTTCATAAATATTTACACTTCCCTGTAAAACATGTGGCTACCGTTTAAAATATATTTCAGCTAAATTATAGATCCTTCCCCACCAAAAAGATCAGAATGTTCAAAAAAGAAAAAAAAAAAACAAACTTACATGCCATGATCAATGCATTCTACAACTTTGCCAAAGGCCCCTTCACCCAAGGTGTCCACGATTTCATCTAAAGTGAGGGGGGGAAAGATATATAAGTACCTTGGTACAAATTATCTAGTTATTCAAACATGAATGCTTAAGTGTGGAATATTCAAATGATCACTATCAAAGAATAACTAAGGTTTCAGCACTCAAATTATTTTATTTTCAGCTGCTACAAAAACAATTAGATAGAGCTATCTTTCTTGCTCTAATCTCAAATTCCACTGATTATTTTGGAACTTTAGAGTAGAAATATTTAAATTCTACAGAAAAGAAGAATACAAAAGAACAAACCAACCCACAAAAAACAAAACAAAAAAGCAATGAAGAGTTCTTTAGCCCCCCGCTGACAAGCTATTCTTTAAAAGATTACTCTGTCTGCAAAGTTTAAAAAGTGTTGAAAAATATTCTATACATCTTGCTCTTAGAACGTCTCCACTTTGACAGATCAGGTGACCCTCCTCATCATCCTCTATACTCCTGGATCTTTTCCTTCGGTGGCTCTTCTGGAACGGCAAGTGGGCAGCACCAAGATCGTCCAGCCAATCAATATATCAGAGTGAATTCAGGGCAGAATACGCAATTCATTCAGCGGGGAGATATTCAGGCATTCAGATAAGCACCAGGCCACGAACAGTTGGCAGGAGCAATTTCAAATTCAGTCCCCAGAAATTCACAGGGCACAGTTTATGTTACAGAAGAAAAACATGGCAAGGAACAGATTTTCAGATAAGATACTTAAAGTGGCAATAGAAAAAAAAAACAACACAATTGTCTCTTTAAAATACTGATTTAATTGAAATCTGAAATTTAAAGAATGCAATGTCATGATTTACTAATCTCTCGCTATAAATAGTATATGCTGTGAGTTGAGATGTCTAGTTTGTCAGAAAAATGTTTTAAAATGTCATAATTATTTGAAATTATTTAACAATATTTTAAAATATATATAATTAAAATAAAAGGGGGAAAATAAAGGCTAGTTAATAATTTCAGTGTTCAATCTAATAAAAGCTATTTCTACTGAAGAAAGCTTGGGGAGGAAAATAATAATTCAGTGTTTACTGATCAAACAGGTGAAGATGTCTGAGTGTTAAAAAAAAAAAAAAATGGAGGCTTTTTGGATAATACATTTCCCATTCAGCACCCATGTTCACAATTTCAACAGAATTAGTTGCAGATGATGCACTGTGCTATGGAACTATGCTATATGGGTTAACAACATTTAAGTATCCACCAGTGCAACTTTCCATATTTGTTTCCAAGTATCAGAAAAGGGTTTTTTTTCCAAGTAAAAATATGTTTAAGATGAAAGAAAAGCGGGTGCTTCATTTTTATAAAAATATATTATACATACAAAAATAAAATATTTTTATTATTAAAATCAACAAACTCATGATCTGGTCTGCAGATATGAGTAAATGTGGGCAAGTGAGGGCTAGCTAATAAATACACAGATCAGCTATGAGAATTTGGAAGTTTCCTTTAAGGGTTCAAGTAATATAAGTATGATTATAATATATCCAAATAATATTATATATATAAAGAAACTTTTAGAAACTTATTGGCTTTTAAGAGCTTTCACGCATAATTAAGAATGCACTTAAAATAAAAATATCAATCATACCGAATGTGACTGATGACTTGAACAGTGTCTATTACGCTTCCTTTTAGGACTGCTTCTCCTGCTTCGGACTGAAGATTTACTGCAGTGGATTCCATAACTGCTTTCAATGTCTCTGTGATAATGTCTAGGAACATATCCTTCACAGTAGTCATTCCTGTATTCATCAATGTATCTCCGGTCCCGATAATCTCTCTCATTCAAGGACCTTGCTTCTAAATAATGACTGCAAACAGATTAAAGGACTTGAAATTATTCTCTTCATTCTGGGATAACGTGGTTCAAACAAACATTCTCTCAAGAATTCTTGGTTTACACAGCTAACTCAATAAAAGAAAAAAATCCAAATTGATGAATTAGGATTTATACTTTTCTCTCAAAGCTTAAGAAATAAGCAAATGGGTCAATATTTCTCCAATATATAGATTGCTGTTAAGCACGTCACACCAAGGAACAAAGCTTGAGTCAAATCATTAATTTATTACGTTTAGTGTTTACTTGATTGTTTTTTTTACCTTGTGGACAAAGTTAAACCCCAAAATTCATAAAATTGCTCTTCTGAAACTGTTTTTATATGCATTTGTAAATAAGCTTTCTTTCCTCTCACACACAGAGGCAAGCAAAACAGGATTCCTCTCTTTTAATGTAAGTGCATTTTAGATATCACTGGCACACAGAAAATTCTTTTGTAAAAGGTGTTTTACAACCATAAGGAGACTTAAATATAAAAAATGTATCCCAGCCCTTCCATTTTACTGACAACTAAATTAAGATTTCTAGAAGGAAAAAACTTGCCATGGTTATAGAACCCATTAGTGACAAAAACTGAGATACATTCTAACGGTTATTATACAGGCCAATTTTACTACACACAGCACCTATCCTGTCTTCTCTCCTCTTTGCTTTTTTAGCCTTCTGTTATTCCTATTTGAGAAATAGACAACATAGCTTTTTTATTGCCTTGTGTGCCAAAGATATCTAAAATATATCCCTCTTGAGTAAGAAAGCGATCCTTAATTGCTTGCTAGGATTACAAAAGTCCTACCACTCTACTTCCCTTTGCATTTCTAATTTCCTGTCATTCCTGCTTGAGAAATACAATAGAAAACAGCACCATCTAATGCCATAGTGCTTGAATCTACAGATCCTTTTGAAAATCTGATGAAAGCTATGGACCCTTTTCCCCGAGAAACGCATAAATGCATAAACAAAACTTGGCAAGGAATTTCATAGAGATCATGGACCTTAGGAAGTCAATGGATCCCCTTAAGTAGTCTTGATCTGATGAAAAGGAAAGGACATAAATTCAATTGGCCCAGTTTCCCGTCCCCCTCTCTACCTGGGATGAGTGTCCTCTTCAACAGAGTGCGAAGCTTCAAGAGGGATGCACATGGAGCACTGAGGGAGAGAGGGGACACCTGCCCAGTCAGACAAATTGGCTAAAATAATCCTGACAAGCAATGGAGTGACAGATGTTGACTAGATTGCTCTTACCAACCCCTTTTCTTTCCCCAGAATATGCTGCAATTCTTTTTTCCCCGGGGCCAATTTAGACAGAAATAGAAACATCTCTAAAACTACTACTGGACAGGGCTAGCATCAAATCCAGGCTGGGGTGATGCAGGAACCACCTCTTCCTTCCTAGGGTCAGTCTTAAGTTTTATCCATCGGAAAAACAACTCAGGATATTAGGGTAAGACTGTGGGTCTAGGTCAGGGATCTAATCAGTTGGCGCAGGGAGAGATCTACAATACAACAAGCTAGAAATTACCATACTCTTATGGATATCCTGTTTAATTCTGTAAGGCATCCTTCCCATAAAAGTCCAAAATCTTTCTATCAGAAAACACTAACACTAATAATCTTTAGCTGAAATACTACATGAAATTAGAGCTACTGATAATCCATAAACGATCTATAGAATAAAAAACATGAAGTTAATACCATGAGGGTAACTAAAAAGATGGGAATCTCTTCAATCTATAATGACCAATGACCAAGGCTCAGAGATTATATAAACAAAGTCTATAGAATTATACAGGCTATGCATAGGGTAGACAGGACGAACAAATTAATTTTTTAAAATATTCACTGAATTTCCAGTGAATATTTCATTGTAGCCTTTCAAAATAGCCAAGACTGATGAGGGTATGGGCATTTGTTTTTATTTCCACACAGGTCCTGTGGGAGATAAAAAAAAAACTATGTAAGACCAAGTCCCTGCCAACAGATATGAGCAATTTGAGATTATTCACATAAAAATGAAACAAAACCCAACAATGCAGGAAATGCTGAAAGGTTAAATACGAGTGCTTAGAGTCAGAAAAGGACTCACGAAAAAGATAGAAACACAGCTGCAACTTAAAGAGAAGCCAGGATATTGACAAAGTAGAAAGAAGAAATTCCAGGGGAGAAAAATGGCATAATACCATCTTACATTTATACAGCTCTTTTAGCCACAATGGCTTAAAGATGGATTTGTCCATGCATTACTAAGGGAACAGTAAGTAGACAATTCCAGTAAGAACAATTTTCACATAGGGGAGTACGGACAAATAAATAAGCTGCAAATATATCACTGAAAGCCTTGCATGCCAGGCTAAGGAGCGTTTCTCAAAGGAGAGTCTATCAATGATATCAAATATGAAGTTCTCATTAAAAATGAGATCCCTGGCCCCCAGGTTATATTCACTGAATCTGTATCTGGTAATCTGCATTTTAAACATATCTCCAAGGTGATTCTTATTCACACTAAAGTTTGAGAATCACTGGTTTAAGACCTGATATTTTATGTTATAGGATTCTGACCACAATATATAAAGGTGGTGTTTACAGCCACATGTTTTTCTAATACAGTATGCAGAATGGATTAATTAAGTCTGTAGGAAGGGGTACCAATTCACAGGGTACCGTCAAAAAACAAACTAGGAAGAAAACTTTGCAATATATATCACAAAGGATTAAAATAATATATAATAAAAAGTTCTTCTAAATCAGTAAGAAAAATATACTTTAACAGAATCAATAGGCTAAGAATACAAAAAAATTTCAAGTGGACTATAAAATACATGACAGCACTAGAATTTAAAATTTAAATTAAAACAAAACAGTATTCTTGGCCTTTCAAAACAGCCAAGACTGGTGACAGCATGGCAGAGCATATTACAGGAGTATAATTTGATACAAACTTTCTAGAAAAAGAAATGTGAATATGTAGCAAGAATCTTTTAAGAGTTCATACCCTTTAACTTGAAAATGCTTCTTCTTGGAGTCTATTTTCAGGAAATAATCACAAAGATTTGGATACAAAGATATTTTTAAGAATAATTAATTAGAAATAATTTAACATCAAAATAAAGGGGTACCAGCATCCTACTAAAGTTACCTTCTTTATACATATCTGCATTTTTCATTTTTTTATAGTTTTATAAAAAACACTCTTATAAAGATCTTAATCTTCAAAAAGACTACTGGAATATTCTGAATTATGGTGAGCAATTATCACCAAGCATATCTGGTGCAAATGTCAAAGAAGAAGGTATGGGCCTGGTGGTTGACTGGTCTGACTAAGTAGTTAATTATGAACATGAACGAACTGTTCACCACTCAAATCACTTCCATTTCTACATATATGATGTGTAACAAACTTACGAATAATCAGTACTATGTTATTAAGACTTAGAGAATTTTTTGTATTTATTAATAATGGGGTACAGATAGTTTTCTATACTATACTGTATATTAATTAGCTCTGGTCATTGAAATCCTGCAGGTGAAATCTTTACCTTCCCCTTTTATAGCAATGTGTAATGAAGCATGATCAGTCTGCACTGACTACAAACAAGCTCAGTTTGGCAGAACAAGTCTGTTTAGCATGGAGAAGGAAAAAAATTACATACTGTTTTTTAAAGCAACCCCAGCTGGCTAATTTAGAAAGCAATCTGGTAAACAGTCCCAATGGAACATCTGCACAAAACAAGGAGAAAACATAGAACCAACAAAACAAATGAGAAAGGGAAATTAATGGAAGACAGAGTGAAAGAAACTCTACTCGCCTAACCTTTCTTTAATCATTTAGAACTTTAAGATTCCTTTAATTCTATATAAACGTATTACCTCCAAATCTTCATTGGTAAGAATATAATAAAAAAGGACACATGCAAATTTTTATTGAGGCCCTTTCCTAAATTACTAGCTACTTGCCTGTGCAAAAGAATAATTCCTAGAATAAAGTAAGCTTCTAAAAATCCTAGACAAACATATCCGCTGGTCTTATCTACAAACATAACCTGTAGAACATAGTTTAAGTGACTAATCCCAAATGCACTTCAACATTCCCAAATAGCACATTTCTTTTCTCATTTGGAATAACTCCTCCCCTCCGTCAAATCACATCTAATTTGGGAAATGCTTAATGACACACATATCTCCCGTCTACATACAAGTTAAAAGCACACATTGGGCATCTATCCTCATTATTACTTAACTTTTTATGTGTCTATCTCCCCAACTATGTTACGGACAGCTGGGACTCAATATGTTACTTAATGTATTTTACATTCACTTACTGATCAACTATCTCCCACCACTCCCAGACAGACATAGATACATGAGGATAGGAACTTTTTAAAAAATTTACAGCTGCAGCCTCAGCACCTAGAGTCTAGCCTTACAAGAGGCATTCAACGAACATTCCTGAATGAATATTTACTGACTGAATTATAACTTGACAGATGAAAACTATATAAGCAAATGACAAATCATTAAAACTATTAGTGCTAAAATGCTACTAGTTCAAGAGTAATTTACCAATCAGATTCTTTAAACTGGTGATGTAGTTTACAATGCCTGTTCTCCTGTGTACTACTGTGAGATCTCCTCTTCCGTTTGTGATTTCCACTGTAGCTTTCATGTCCCCAGCTTTCTCTGCTATCCCAATCAGGGCAGTGAGTTCGTTTGGAATGCCGCATCTGTTATCAGAAACAAAAAGTGAGTTGAGGATATACATGGTTAGGGTTAGTAAATAAAATATAACACACTAATATTATTTATATATAAACACCCAGCACATGGAGTCATAAAGGTTCTGAAATCTTTTTCAGTAATGTTTCCCAAGGCATGGAGCTCTATACCACTGGTATGTCAGATGACTATTAAGTGACGTAGAGATCTAGTCCCAAATGACGAACACCATGAGATCTTAGTACATTTATTTCAATTTTGATTACATACAGGACAAATTCTCAGCTTGGTGCTTGTCTTCAATTGACACTTGCTAACTGCCCTTTTAAAAATAAAAATTAAAACGTAAAAGGGCCAGATAAAAAGGTCCAGGCTTAGAGCCATCAGCAGAAAATCAGTACAACAGAAGGTAACAAGAAAAAATTTAAAAAGTTATTAATTTCTAGCTAGAATATCTAATTAAATCATGTCAGTAATTAAGTTAAACAGAAAAACAGAAGGTAACAAGAAAAAATTTGAAGTTATTAACTTCTAGCTAGAATATCTAATTAAATCATGTCAGTAATTAAGTTAAACAATACTGATGTTAAAACGTGTACTGATTTAAAGATAAATAACATAACAAGTATTGTGCAACTTTGGCGAAGTGCTGTAGTACACATAACTGATGTGAGAGAAACACTTAGGAATACAAAATATGGGAGGTGACTTTTATAGGTAAAAAACCACTTATTAATGAAGCTTCTTTTTCACAAATTCTCCAGAGTTCCTTTCTCTAAATCTCAAAATGACTCCAAGCTTTGAAAATAACAGGAGGTGGATAAAACATAATATTCGACAGATAAATTGAAGGGCAATAAAAAGGTGATTTCCATGAACTCATTTTTTCTATCCAACAAACTTATATTCAGATCATCCTGCAGTTATTCTTAAAACCTATTCGTTGTAGATCTGGAGTGACTCTGAAAAAAGAAACCAACCTATCACAATGTACACTGAAGCAAGGTCACTGTGAAATCAGATTATAAAGGTGACAATTCCCTGACTCTATCTACAACCTCCAATGGGTTCTTTCTAGGCTCAGTTGCTGTGCTCAAGCAATTTAACTCCTATCTGCCTCCCCCCAACTATTTTGGAAAAGAATTAGGATAAGTCCTTAACAGTGAGGCTCAAACTCTGCTAAACAAGGTGAGTTTCAGTAGTAAAAACAGAAGAATTTTCACAATTCAGCAAGGAACTGAAAAAAGCCAAAATGGAGCAAAACCATTTAGTTAACCTCTTTCAGCTTGCCCTCAGTAACAAGTAAACAAATGGAAATAAAAATTTAAATGATTTCAAATGAGGCAGCTTCAATTCTCCTGGGAGGTATTCACTAAGAGAATGTATGCCAGAGAGTCTGATGCCACCATATATATTCAGATCTTTTCACTCACTCCTCTTGCTGATTCTAATTCTGTGACCATCAAGCATCTTGATAATGTGGCTTCTCTTTTAGCTTACTTCAAAAAAGGAAGTGATGGCACTGATGGGGACAAACAAAAAATCCTACCACTCTTGTTAGGCTAAGTGAGCATTCGGGTTTGATATAGTCAATCCAACATGGGAAAGCAGAATAAATAACTACAAATTTACTTGAAGAAAAGGCCAAAACACAAACTTTCTTCAGAAGAGCTGTAAAAAAAATTTTGTTTTTCTAGGGGAATTCTTCTGACCTGCTCCTTCAATTACCAAAAATTTTTTTAGCTACATCAGAAACTCAGCTTGGTTAAGTATTCTCAAATAATACAACATCTGCAGACTGAAAGTTATTATTATGACCATCCATTATTATGCAGTTTTTGCAAGCAGACATATGTATCGGCTTTAGTTTTGTTTTTTCCCCTTCTCCTGTCAGTCTGCCACAACCAGCTCACCTTTAACAAGGCAGAATTCTTAAATTACTAAAGTTATCAATATGCAAACATTAAAGTAAGAATACGCTCCTTGTGAGAGTCCAAGATTTTTATTTCTCCAGTTTCACTACTTGAAATTTAATTCAGCTGTTACGTTCTTTTCCCCCCTCCGATCCCCTTCCCCCAGTGTTCAGAAATATTTTCTCAGGAGGCACAGAGAAGATTCCTGCAACCACCTTCTGTGGGTAAGGTTCCTTTGCATACAAGGAAAAGAAAAACTACCTAGAATTATTACACTACCTCAAATTAATAAAGACTCCTACATGCTAGAATAAGCAGATATTTTTCAATAACAACAAACACAATAAATCTGTATGTACATATCTGTGCCAGAAATCTGATTCTCCACTGCCCTTTCAAAATATCTGAATAGATTAGAAGTTATGATTGGAGGGCTCTACGAGGACTGCATTTAATGGGTAACAAGAAGACTGAAGCCTGTGTGTGTATGGAGCACAAACATACACGTCCAGCTATAAGGCAAGAACAGGTGGGTTGCCCGTTCAGTGTGGAGGGCTGTTTCCTAAGGATGGGATAAACATATCGGGGCTACTTAAGCAACCAGAGATAATACAATGCAAAACCATCAGAAATGCAGATTCGCTGCAACAACGGTATGCTCCACCTTAGCAGGAAAAAACAGTATCGCACAAAGGACGAACCTCCCCATCTCTCAACCTCTCACAAGCACAAGCTGGATTCCACCGCCTAGATTCGCAGTGGCTCGGACGCCCAGTCCCCACCTCCCCGCCCCTGGGCATCTGGCCAGTGCCTTTGGCGCACTCAGATAGGAGCAGATGTTTGACGCTGGAAAACCTCCAAAACGCTACAAACGGCCTAGGATCCAGGGGAGGGCTTGATCTCCGACAACAGAAACATCGGGGACTGATCTCGAAGGGTCTTCCGACAGGTCCTCGCGCTCGCCGGCGGAAAAGGTGTCCTGACAGGGTTACTCCAGAGCCCACGCTCGTGGGCCAGAACTGTGGGGGAGAGCTCAGGGCCTCCGGAGCCGCGATTCGAGTAGCCAGGGCCCTCGGGGAAGGGTCAGCGGCAGAACCGCCGTGCCTAAGCAACGTCAGGCGTTCAAAGCCACCCGCTGAGCAGGGCCAGGCAGGAACCCCCGACTCAGTGCCCAGTACCCGAGGCCCCGAATCTGGTCGTTTCTCCGCCACCGGGCTTCGAGACCTAAAAGACTGGAAAGCCGCCCAGCCCAGCACGACCCACGAAAGCCTTACCTCCGCAAAAACAAATGGCCCTTTGGCCGAGAAATGTCACCCAACTGCCGTGGTCCCCCTCCAGTCGCTGCGACAAACACCCCACAAAATGGCGGCAGCACCGTCGCCCTACAACCCCCGAGGCGGCCTCTAGCACCACCTACGCTGTGCGAACGCGCCTGCGTCGCAGAGCCTCGCGCCCTCTCGTCGCCCCCTAAGGGGCGGGGCTATGTGTGACGTCAGGGCGGCACCTGTCCGTACACACTGCGGCTGCGCGGCCGAAGCTCCCCGCCCCTGGGGTCTGAGGCGGCCTCGCCCCGCCCGTCCCGCTCCCGGGCTTGAGGCGGCGGAAGTTGTTTTCCTCCTCGGAGCCCGTGGGTGCAGTCCGTGGGGAACGCCTGTGCCCTGCCCTAGGCCTGTGGTGCCTTTCTGCTCCTTAAGGTGGGGTTGCCATGAGTGCGCCACCCGTTAGCAGAGCCCGCCCGTTACCGTTTTCTGCTCTTTCTCTCGAGTGGGCCGCAGCATCGCGCTTAGGCTGCTGTCGCCTAATCCCCAGCCCCCCCACCCCCCGGACCTGAACGAAGCCAACACACAGCAGGTCCAAAAGCCGCGCTGTGCCAGGCCCCGGGGTGGTGCTTGGGGCAGTGCAGTGAGCCGGATCCACGTAGTCCAGCTAACTGGGAGCTCCCAGTCTAAAACGGATTCAGATAAACAAAGATGTCTCAGAAAACAGGCTCAGGGGTGCTTATGTTTTCAAGACATATGCTCCTAAAGATAAGAAACAGAGAAAGTTTCAATTAAGACCCCTGACAGGGTTCTTCCCGATATGAACCCTACCTCCTGGGCAGATAAGGTAGCTGGATGTTTCCCTAACGAAGTTCTCCACATTATTTATTTGCTCCTGTGGATTGATTTTTTTTTCCCCCTTTTTGTCTTTTTTCGTGACCGGTAACGGGATCACAACCCTCGGTGTCGCGCCCACACCTCGCTCAGCCAGTGAGCGGACCTGTCTCTATATGGGATCCGAACCCTCGGCGGGAGCGCCGCCTTGCTCCCAAGCGCTGCACTCTACGGAGTGTGCCACCAGCTGGCCCCAGTGTGGATTGATTTTATTCAACCGGGGCAGAGGAATGTCTCCGAGGTAGTGAGAGTCCATTAAGGGGCTTGCTTAGCTCACATAAGGTATTTTGCAGTTCTAAGAATCCCCGGACAGTTCTCTGCTGTGAGTGTGCAGTGAGAAGACAGGACCAAAGTCTGAGCCGTGGGGGACGCTCTCACAGGACAGAGGAAAAGGGCCTTGAGAAGGAATGATCGGGGGAGGAGGAGGACCAAGAAGAGTATGGTGTCAAAGCAAGGGAGGGGAAGGCTGACAGTGCTAAAAGCTGGGAAAGGTTAAGGTAAGGTGTGTAGTGAATGAAGAGTGTCGGGGAGTCTGTATTCTGACTAGGATTCACTGGATAAAAGGGAGAGCCAGAAATCAAAATTGGGAGGATAGGGTTGGACTGTTGTGGGCCCGGTAGCATGTGGGAATAAAAGCTGGGAAAGGTTAAGGTAAGGTGTGTAGTGAATGAAGAGTGTCGGGGAGTCTGTATTCTGACTAGGATTCACTGGATAAAAGGGAAAGCCAGAAATCAAAATTGGGAGGATAGGGTTGGACTGTTGTGGGCCCGGTAGCATGTGGGAAACCTGAACTCTTATAGTTCGTTAGGTAAAAGGCGGGCGTTGTAATACTTTTAGTGATCTAACATCACAGAAACTTATGCCACCTGTTTTGGATAAGTAGGATAAATTTCGATAAATCTCATGAAGATTGTGTTCCACTTCAAGAAGTAAAGTTGAAAAGGCAAATTGAATTTTCATGGAGATTTCATTCCACGTCAAGAGGTGATGAAGTGAAGTTGAAAAGACAATTGGGAAATTGGAAGAGAAAATTCTTATGTTATAGAATGAAACATACTATTCTCCTCACCTGGAATAGCCACCATTTCTGCATCTACAAATTTAAATCTTACCCACCGTTGAAGATCCATCTTCTTTAAGATGCTGTCCCTGACCACATCAGTTCCCACCCATTTCTCTGCTCTTAACTACTCTAGTTAGAGATGAGGTCCTCTAATAATGGACTAAGACACACTGGTGTGCTTGGAGCCACCCAGGTATGCCAACCAATTTTGCCCAAAAAGTGGGATTTATTGGTTCTACAACTGATTATACATACTGTGTCAGGGACACCTATCAAATGGGATGTCTAACTGAACAGACTGGAGTAGGAGAAACCTTTGCCTCTTGAGAATACAAGAGTATGATCAGGACATCCTGCAGTTCTGCTGCACAAGATTAAATAGCAGCACAAAATTAAAAAGCAGCCATGTGGAAGGGCCACCTGCAGAGGCTTTTATAGACATCACACACATTCTTACCCAATAGTGGAGTCTGCTTGGTAATTATTGCTATATTGTTTTAGTGTAATTTTGAGTATTTTATGTGTGCCACCAAAAGATCTAATAGTTGAAAATGTATAGTGATCAAAAGGAAGTTGAGAACTTGCCGTGACTAGTGTCTCTATGATATGTAGTAGAGTACTATGGTGCTCCTAATCGATCTCTGTGACACTGTGCTTTGACTTGGAGGAAAGGACCTGATTTATGTTGTCTTTGGCATCTCAGTCCCCAAAACCCAGTAAATATTTGTAGGTTGTTTACATAAGTTCCTTTTGGCCATTTTGCTCAATTGGCTTAAGTTCCAAAGTGATTAAGTCAAAGTCAGACATTTACTCCCAAGATCCCTGCTCCAGTTTAACACTCTTACGTGGCAGCCTCAACCCTCCCTGTTAAGGCAGTTATCTGGCAAATGAACATATTTGATCAGAAGACTTAACGAAAGACCAATTAAAATTTCTGAGACTCTACTACTGACACAAGAAACACTGCTTAATCCAGTAGCTTCATCTCTACACAAGAACAAGTATGTCCAAGAAAACCTTAAATTAAATCATGTGTTAAAAACAACTATATAAAGAAAATCTTAGCTTTGAAGATCAACCAAGGGAATATTCTTACCATATATTATAGGACATATATTCTACACACATAACTTCAGACATAGAAAACACTCATCTGTTTAAAAGCAGAGTCCCAGAGTAACAATCTAAATTGTTTTGTAAGTTAAGTTTAACAAAAGCTTATCTTTTACAGTAACCATTAAAAAGGTGTAAACAAACCTCTGAAGTTATAACCTCTATAAGCTGCACATTACTGATAATTACCAATCTATATTCAATTAAATTTTTTGTTGTTTTTAGCTATCAATCAAATATTAATTATATGCTAACCACTTCATATACATGATCTCATTTAATAATCTAAACAACCGTATAAGGCGATCATTGGCTACTTGTCCTGCATCAGTTAGTCAAGTGCTAGAACCAGGATTCAAACTTAGGCCTTGCTTGCTTCAAAGCTTTTGCATTTAACCCATTCTACTGATTGCTTCAATGCATGCAGCAAAGTGCAGAGCAACTTACTTTACTTAGTCATTAGAAGAAAACATGCTGAGTCCATCTTTCAGCAAGACCAAAACAGTTTGTCTTAATATACCACTTTCCTAGGTAATATGTCATCGAAGGCTTCTCATGATGAAACAATGGGTCATTTTATTTCCAGCACATCAAGGTCATTAAAGGTCCCAGTGCCTATGCCTGTTCAATGGCGAGTCACAAAGGGTCTCCCAAGCATCCCATGCTGCCCAAGACGGATAATATCCCAGGTTTTTCCAGCGTTTTCTGATGCTGATTGTGAGGAGATTCACACAGCACACTAGTAGGCAAGATTCAGTCACACCAACTAATGTTAGATGTATTCCCTGATTTGCAGCGCACTTTGTAGTGTATGTGTGAGGTGGGGAGTAGAAGGGTGCAGGGAGTGATTTTATTTAGAGGTTCTGTAGGGAATACGATAGGCTGGTCTTTCCAGTCTTGTTGGCAATTTCTACTACCGTCAATAAAAGGGTCTCAGAGCCAGGGTCACAGCTGGATGTACATTTGGATATACCTGCCACAGGGACTTCAGATCACTTCATGACATTAGTTCTGGAAACTACAGGAAATTTACCAAAAATCCTTCTAAGCCCAAAACCTATGATAAAGGAAGTAAAATGATAAGCAGACTCTCAGTAATGGATTCTTAGATTCTTAGCTGCCATGTATTAGACATATGATTCCTCCCCATTAGTATAGAAAATCAGGAATTGAACTGAGATCTTTTTTTGTCAACCACAGTCAGTAATGGATTCTTAGATTCTTAGCTGCCATGTATTAGACATATCATTCCTCCCCATTAGTATAGAAAATCAGGAATTGAACTGAGATCTTTTTTTGTCAACCACAGTTTTTGACTCAGTATGGAGTCTCTGGGTTTCAGAGCAGTTACTAAAATGTTTTACTGATTTCCTAGTGTCTGTCACATATTGCTCTACAGGTCACTGTGTTCTCACACTGATTAAAATCACGTTTAAAAATTTTTCCCAGATGTTGTGTTTTCTGTAATGAATTTACTTAGTGAATCTCAGCACTTAAAAATTATTATTAAATTATTGCTGTGGATTGAATGTCCCCCCAAAACTCACTGAAACTTGACCCAATTGTAACAGTGTAAAGGGAGTGGAAATCCAATTATGGCATTTGGAAGTTGGGGCCTTTGAGAGGTGATTGGATCTCAAGGACTGTGCCCTTGCCCCATTTAGACAGAGTGGGAGTCTGAGGCTATCACAGGCACTGCCTAAGTCCTAGTAAGGATGACATACCCCATACTAGGTTGGCTGCACATGTGGGCAACCAACCCTGAAACGGGTGTAGCTTAGTCTCCCACTCTAAGTGGGGAGCATATAAAGAACAAAGGAGCACTGTGTCAATGAGTTCTCTGTCCAAAGAGTCGCAAACTGTGCTAGGACCAGTAGAGGTTGTGGAGGAAACTTTGGCACAACCCTTACCCGTGGAGGTGGAGGCTACCCCTTTCCATGAGGGACAGGGACCTATCACAGAGCAAGCTTGGTATACAGATGGCTCTAGCATGGGACCCACAGCATTGTGGACAGCTGTTGCTGTCCAGCCTTTAACAGATACCATGTGGTATGAAAATGGGACAGTGCAAAACAGTCAATGGGCTGAATTGAGAGCAGTATGGATGGTGATAAAAAATGAGCCTGGGCCATTAACCATCTGTACTGACAGCTGGGCTGTGTTCAAAGCTTTAACCCTTTGGATCTCTACTTGGAAGTATCAACGGTATGGTAGGCCACCAACCCCTGTCAGGACAAGCCATGTGGCAAGAGTTATGGGAATTGGGACATGAGAAAGAAGTAACTCTTTTCCATGTCACAGGACACTTCTCCTTAGCCAGTCCAGGAAATGATGAAGCTGATGCCTTGGCTAAGGTAAGATGGCGGAAGAGAGCCCCAGCTACTGATGTAGCCCAGTGGTTACATTGACGAATGCAGCATGCTGGCAGCAAAACCATGTGGGTGGCAGCTCAAAGATGGGCCCTGCCTATAAAGTGGGAAGATGTAGTGAATGCCTGTCATGCTTGTCTGGTATGTACTCGAGAGGGTCCATATCCCCGGCAGGTGCCCCATACAGATGGGCAAATAACTCGAGGAAGGGTGCCCCTGACTCGATGGCAAGTAGACTTTGTCAGAACACTGCCAAGGTCAGAGAATTTCAGATACATCTTCACAGCTGTTGATAAGGCTACTGGTCTTCTGCTTGTAGGGCCTCATAAGGCCCCAGACCAGGTAAACACTGTGAAGGCATTGAACAGCCTTATGGCCATGTATGGCTGTCCTGTAGTCATAGAGAGTGATAATGGAACCCACTTTACTGAACATGAGGCCTCTCAGTTGTCTATTCAGTGGAAGTGACATGTGCCATATCATCCCCGGGAAGCAGGAATGATTGAATGGTACAATGGTCTTTTAAAAAAGGGACTAAGGCTATCTGCCCAACCCCCATCCCTGAAGGGGTGGACATGGCAGTTACGGCTGACAGGATCCTAAGTGAGAGACCCCTCAAGGGCGAGCCCTCTCCAGTGGAAGCTCTGTTGCTTAGGGCTGCAGCACCTATACAATTGCAAGTTACTATTAAAGATAAGCTTTTGAAGCCAAGATATGGCAAGAATAGAAATATTCTCTTACCAGCCCCGACCTGTTTACAACAGGGACAGACAGTACAATGGGAATGGCCTTTAAGAATAGAAGCCCCCCATATACTCTGGGTAGGCTTGATAGGGCCTTGGGGGAAAGGATTAGAGGAAGACTTGCAAGTTTCACCTTGGGTGAGAGGTATCTGGCCTCCTCGAGTAAAGGTAACATGGCCTGGAACAGATAAGCACTCTATTCCAAAGCGTACATTTCTATTATCATTATGGCCAATTATGAGTTCCCCTATACTGTTACCTGTAGAACCTACAGATCCAACGGTGTTAGCGGATAAAGTATGGTACCATAAACCAGGTAAGATACCTCTTCCTGCAACCATCCTTTCTCAGGATGGTAAACTGGCATGTATCTTACCAGAGGGGCGAGAACTCCCCCATTGGTAACAATAACCCTTCTGTCTTTTTGCCCATAGTGTTCTGGCTGCAGACACCACACCAGAGTCATGTGATCAATGTGTCGGCCTACTGAGTATGCATTGAACTGCCCATCAGTATGACTACAGGATTCCCATGGAAAATCACACCAATGATGACTACTAACTGAACATGTGTGGCTAACAGTTGAAAGGACAGAACTACAGGACAAGCCTTAAGGACAAGCTTTAAGGCATATTGAACAGACAATAGGTTATATGAACATAAGGGCCATTTATCTTCACTAAAGGAATATCACGGAAGATTCTGAACATGTAGATTGTATGGCAAGGGACCCTGAAGGGGTGGGTTGTAAGGAAAATAGAATAGTTTAGTCAGGCCCTCTCGCCTCAGGTCCAGTTTGGTGTGGTGCAGCACACTCTTTGTAAGCAAGTTGTGTAGGAGTGGAGATAGTGCACATGCACACCTGTGTATTTTTAGCTTGTTGCTATTCTTGTGTGTTCTTCAGTATGTGAGGCAATGGCTCTGAACTGCTGGTCGGCAGATCTCGCATCTAAAAATAGAGCATGTTTACTTTGCCAGCAGCTGCTCAGTTTTTCTTTGGACTTTGCCAGCAGCTGCTCAGATTCTCTTTGGGCTGCCTAGCTCTTAGACATGTGTGTGCTGAATAAAGCTTATCTCTTCAACCAAGGCTCCAAGGACCTTTTTCCTGTTACCTAGCTCATAGACCTGCATGTGAAGGGTTTGTGACCCAGTCTGGACAATGGGCTCAAGGGGTCTGTGAGCTCCAGACCCAGCCCTAGGTCTACAATGGAGTAGTAAGTTGATGGTTTAATGGTTTGTCATGGGTATAGTTCTAATGGCTTTATGAGAAGAGCAAGTGAGAAGGTTAGTTTTCTCACTCATGCATTCTCTCCATGTGATGATGTGCTGCATCTCCACAGGACCCTGCAGAGAAGTTCCCACCCAGAAGAAGACCCAAACCAGATGTGCTACCTTGACCATGGACGTCCCAGCCTCTAAAACTGTAAGAAATAAATTTCATTTCTTTATAAATTGCCAAGTTTTAGGTATTTTTGTTATAAGCAACAGAAAACAGATTGATACAGTTATCTTGATTGACTGTGTTATCGTTGTAGATCGGACATCAGACTAAAGGCTATGATTGTCTCGGACAATCTATAGGTCTATCTTGGATAGGCTTATATATACAAAGTCATCCATAAGAGCTAAGGAAGCAATTTCTCATCCAGGTTGGTAAAGTGGAGTTTCTCAACCCTCACTGCCATTATTCTCAACTATCAGTCATCTAATAAAACCATTGAAGGGAAA
>NW_007732659.1:52241-55966 GCF_000696425.1 Galeopterus variegatus
CAAATTTTTATTCCTGGTTCTATCCCTCAGTTTCCTTACACTATATAATCTGCAGTTGCTGTCCTTACTTGATAAAATTTTGTGTGAACTATGGATACAGACCTCTTTTTTATTCTCCAAAGCCTACTAACTGTGAAAGTTGGTTATACAAATTGAGTCATTCTTGTCATACCCAAACTAAATCAGAATTGATGGCCCAAGAGGAAAAAGCACATAACACCTACTCCAAGAAGAATTTTCTACAGGCCCAGCTGCTAAAGCAGACTGCGGTAACCCTAAGACTGGTTTTACCTAGTAGCTGCTGAAATGACCTGCCATGACTCTAAGATTAATTTTACCAACCGCCATCACTCCCTAGACAAAGGCTGTCAACTCCCAAAAACTTCACTAATGCCAGTGAGCTTTATTTCAAAACAATATGTAGCATTTCTTTTTCTAATAAAACTCCCAACCCTTTCTTTGTTCTTTGGACATACTGGAGACCACTCAGTCTGTATGTATGCTCTGGATTGCAATCATGTTTTCCTAGATAAAACATTTAGAGCACAGCCTTATAACACCAAGGTCATGGGTTCAGATCCCTGTACTGGCCAGCCACCTGTTTGGAGCAGGCAGCTGGACTTGGGTTTGGTAAAAATCTTCCAGTTTGATTCATTGAAGTACATAATATCATTTTTCAAGGCAGAACTTTCCTTACTCTGAGAAATACCCTCACCAGTCCAATGCCAAAGAATGGATACAAAGACACGAGGTGCAGTGAAGCAATTTTAATATCACTCTTGCAAGATTGGGTGTCTGATGGGCAGGTACACCCAAAACGGTTACAGCAAGCAATTTATTCCCTAGTGCTCAAGTCCATCCCCCAGTTCCCCATTGGCTGAGTACTATGGGGTGTACAATCTTCCCAGACTTTGCCTAAGTTTTATTATTCCCTTGTAAGGCATTCTTTTGTCTGATGGCTCAGGACTAGCCCATGAAAAAGGCCCATCAAAAGCCCCGAGAAAGGAGAAGAACCAGGAAATGAAGAGAACAAAGGGCTGGTGACTAGCTACCATCTTGAGAAGTCATTTCTCAAGGGTGACATGCTGTTTCTGAGCTCTGTTTGTCCAGGGACTCTCTGGGAGCAGGACTCTCTGGGAGCCAGTTAAACAACTTTTGTTAAGCTATTCCTGAAAATGAATCGCTTAGGCTATTTTCTTACATTTCCATTCTTCAGTATTATTTTGTATCTCTTGATCAACATCCAGGCTAAAGAACAAAATTCTTGAACGGATAAAATCTATTACAAAAGATAGTTGTGGCAAGGGTCATAAAAATTGTCCACTACAAATCAGAATTTCTTTTCATTTTCATTTCCCTTTTGAGAATTCCTTGACACTTACAGGGACAAACTTTTCATCAATTCTTCCTTTAACCCATTCAACAAGTTCCTTTAAACAATGGAGTACTTCAGTGATCTTCAATGACATTCTTTAAGTTTGCATAATCCTACTGATAAGAGATACTGAAAATTATAAGAAATAAGTAAACTTCGCAATGGATTTTTTTTGGCTTCTGGCAGGTATGGGCAATCATTGACCTTGGTGTTATAACACCACACTCTAACCAACTGTTCTAACAAGCCAGCCTGGATTATTTTTAAAGTCAACAACAATTTGGAGACCTTTTCTTCAGAATTAAAATATGATTTCAGTACTTCAGATAAACTGGGCATTTTCTCAACTGCATTTATTAAAGAGGGTCAATGGTATTCAAGAGAATTAAATTCTAAGTGCTAACAAAATCACAAAAATCTTTTAATTGCTAAGTTCAAATAGTATAGATGCTGAAGTAAGAGACCAATTTCATGACAATCACTTTAAAGTTAAAAGAAAGGACATCAGATTCTGTTTGAGCAAAATTATGCAGAATATGGATGGACAGGACAGCTAACACCTTCCACAGAGTTATATATGCTGCTTCAACTATAATAAATATTGTCTGCATCTTTACCTAAACATTCACCAAAATTTGTATTTGTATTAACTCCACCATAAGCAGTGCAAGTTTTTTCATTAACTCTTAACTCAGTGAGATACTCTCTGCAAAAAGTTGCTCTTGTTTCTGAGGTCTCATCTGGAGTGGATTTCACTTAAAACAGAATTTTACTTTTTGTTTTTCATAATAACCTTTGTTTTTGTTTTTGGCAGCTGGCCAGCACAGGAATTGAAACCTGGGCCTTGGTGTTATGAGCACCACACTCTAACCAGCTGAGCTAACCAGCCAGCCCATAATAGTCTTTTGAGCAAGACTTTTCATGAGAAAAAAATTGCACAAGTAGACAAAAAAATTTTTTCTATTTTGTGATTATTTGTATCTATATCTATGCTGTAAAAAGGTGAGGCATTTAGATCTGTGATAATTTCTGTAATAATAAATGGAGCTATTACATTTTTTTATTATAAATTAAAAATGTAGTAGATTTTTGTCTTGGCGTGAGAAAATATGCTTGCAATTTTAGAATCAGAAAATATTTCTGGTAGCAGTATATTCAAACAGTCATTTGAGCTCCAAGTCTGATGATAATATACAGTGTGGAAGGCCATCCATTACAACTTCTGCTGTGATTATTTTATCTTCATATGAATTTTCCTTTATCAGAAAATATATTATTTTGGTCTGACCAATTAGCTAAGTTGGTTAGAGCATGGTGCTGATAACACCAAGGTCCAGCATTCCATCCCTGTACCAGCCAGCAATCAAAAAAGAAAGAAAATGTATTATATTCTCACTTTCTTTGATACTAACAAATACTAATAAATTTTTAGAAAATTCATCACAAAAACTTACACTTCAGTTTTTGCATTTTAGTGTTTAAATATATACAAATGTAAAATAGACAATAGCAAAGACCACAAAAATTGAAAAGATTGAATTTGATAATCTCAAGCATATATCAGTATATCTGATGCCAGAAGAGAGGGTCTGGGAGGCCCCATGGCTGGCCTCAACCCACCCCATCCTCTTCTCAGGTTCTTGACTCTGCCGTGAGAAAGAATTCAAGAGCAGAATCACAGTAGAAAGTGAGAGCAGATTTAATATAACAAGGGATATAGATTTCATAGACAGAGTGTGGCCTAGCTTCAAGACTGAGCAGGGCCCAAACCAAGTTTAATGCAAACATAAGAAATACACACTTAACGTTTGGTACAGAGTGTAGGCTGGCTCAAGAGAGTGAGCAACTGCTTGCTGAAAGTAAGTTTGATACAAGAAGAAAGAAATACAGGCTCCATAGGCAGAGTGCAGGCTGGCCCCAGAAACAGTAAGCAACAGCCCCACCTTCTGCTGGGATTCAGCTTTAAAAGTTTTGCTATCTAATCCATATTCATGCTATCTAATGAATACTCAATTAAGGGTGGTAGTGGTTCCCTGTTATATAACATAGTCTTGCACATGCTCAGTTAGTCTCTTTTTGGAGCATGTTCATTGGTCAAATCCTATCACATGCACGAGATATATTCAAGAATATTCTGTGCTCTTTAGAAGGTCATTCAAAGGACAAACTCCTTTCCAGCATGCTCGGTCACTAGGGTCATTGTAAGCCTGTTTAAATTCCTTTTTCTGAACATGCCTAGCCACTGAATTTGTTTTATTTTATTTTATTTATTTATTTATTTATTTATTATTTTTGTGTGTGTGTGACCGGTAAGGGGATTGTAACCCTTGGCTTGGTGTCACCCGCACCG
>NW_007732659.1:56492-64133 GCF_000696425.1 Galeopterus variegatus
GTGTAATATTGAACTTCTAAAATGAGCTGGGAAGCAAGCCTTCCCTCTGTTTCCTAGAAGAGTTTGTGAAGTACCCATATTATTTCTTCTTCAAATGTTTGATAAAAGGTATCAGTGAAGTCACCTGGGCCTTGGCTTTTCCTTGTGGAAAGATTTTTAATTATTCAATTTCTCTATTTGTCCTAGGTCTATTTTGATTATCTAGTTCTTCTTAAGTCAGTTTCAATAATTTGTGTCTTGGGCTGGCCCGGTGGCGCACTGGAGAGTGCGCTGCCTGGCGCTCCCGCCGAGGGTTCGGATCCCATGTGGAGACCGGTTCCCGCTCACTGGCTGAGCGTGGTGCGGGCGCAACACCGAGGGTTGCGATCCCATTGCCGGTCCCCACTACGGGCGCGACACCAAGGGTTGTGATCCCGTTGCTGGTCCCCGGTACGGGCGCGACACCGAGGGTTGCGATCCCATTGCCGGTCCCCACTACGGGCGTGACACCAAGGGTTGTGATCCCGTTACCGGTCAGTAAAAAAGACAAAAAGGAAATAAATAAATAATTTGTGTCTTTCTGGGAATTTGCCCATTTTATCTAAATTGTCTAATTTGTTGGCATATGATTGTTCATTGCATTTCCTTATAATTCCTTTAATTTCTTTAGGCCTGGAGGTGATGTCTCCCTTTTATTCTTGATTTTGGTTATCTATATTTTCTCTCCTTTTTGTTGTCTAGTTAAAGCTTTATCAATTTTGTTGCCCTTCTCAAAGAACCAGTTTTTGGTTTATTTTCTCTATTGTTTTTCCATTTGCCATTTCACTGATTTTATTCTTTTGAGTTACCTCAAAAATTAAAAAATAGAACTACCATGTGACCCAGCAATCTCACTTCTGGATATATGTCCAAAAAATTGAGATCAGGATGTCAAAGAGATATCTGCACTCCCATGTTCATTGAAGCATTATTCACAATAGCCAAGATATGGAAACAACCTGGGTGTGTATTGACAGAAGAATGGGTAATTCATACATATTATATACATAATATATTTTATTTATTACAATAAAATCTTATTCAGCCTTTAAAATGACAACGGCAGTGTGATGTCATAACACCAAGGTCAAGGGTTCAGATCCCCACACCGGCAAGCCATCAAAAAAACCCAAACAAACCAGGGCTTCTGGTCAAGATGGCAGAATAGACAGTCCCCAGCACCACTCTCTCCCACAAATCAACCAATTTACAACTATAACAAAGCACCAACAGCCAAGCTGGGGCCGCTAGAACTCAGGGGAAGAGGAGAGACCTACGAAGTGCATGAAGGTAGGAGAAGCCACGATGAAAGAAAAAACCGCTCTAACCATTTCAAGCCCTGGCCAGGTCCAGGCTGGAGCTGCTGAGCGCATGGAGAAGCTGTGCCCTTTGGATGAAGTTGCTTGGAGGCAGCAGCAGAGAAAACGGCCTTGGTGGCCCTCAAGCCAGCAAGACCACTAATAGGGTTCCCACTTAGGAATGAGGAGCCACAACAACTGAAAAAAAGGAGCCACTCGGAGGCTGTTGAGTCATTGCAAGGGACCAAAGCTCAGCCTGTCCCATGGGAAGTGTTTGCAGTACAGGTGGTGGGGGAGACGGGCCCACCTGGGGAACACTGAGGCACAGTAAGGACAGCTGATCTGCCCCCCAATCAGCACAGGACCACTCAGAGGAGACTGGTCAGGAGTATAGAATTACACAGGGTGGAGTTTGATGAAAAGACTCAGGCCCAGACCAGAGTTTCTACAGAACCCAGGTGCACAGGATTGCATGAGAGCCAGAAGTATCTCTAAAGTCAACCATTAAACCCTGAGCTGCACAAAAAGGCTTCCCTAGGGAAACGGCAGTGAAGCAGCAGTTTAGCTCAACCACAGAGCTAAAGTACTGGTTCCTACAGGAAGTTCCCCCATTTTAGACATAAGGAAAGGACACTAAATTAGTTCTAGAGCAGAGTTTAAGTGGTGGGAACAGCAAATAATCCAACACAAAAATGAAGGAAAAAACAAAGTACCGTCAACCACAGACAAAGTTTGATATTAACTAGTATAGGTCTCATTTCACTGAAGAACAGCTATAACACCTAAAAGAACTGGAAGTCCTCTGGGCTACCAAGCCAGAAAGTAGGGAGGGCTGGGGGCCTCAGCAATGCCCCCCCCCGCAACCCATCCTGAGGGTGGGGGACGTGGGCCTTGGCCATGCCCCCCCGACAAGTGCAGCCAGCCCAGCAGTGACCACTGAGCTGCTGCAGGAAGCACCCCAGACCTCCCGAGTGGAGGAAGTGGGTGGCCTTGGGCCTCAGCCATGCCCCCCTGACATGCACAGCCAACCCAGTGGCGACCACCAAGTGGCAGCAAGAAGGGCTCCCAAGCTGGGGTGGTGGGTGGCGAGGGCTTCTGCCACACACCCCCTGATATCTTCACCCAGCCCAGCAATGACCAAGCCACTGCTGGAAGCCCCTCGGTCTCCCCCGTGGGAATGAGGGGGGTGCCATGGACCTCAATCCTGCCCCTCCTCCTTCCTCCTTCTTCCATCCCATTCCCTTCCCCTTTCCCCTCTCCCCCTCCCTCTCAGCTGCTGTGCAGTAACATCCTAAAATGTAAAAAATAATATTAATAAAATTACATTTTCTTTAAAAAAAACAGACAAGGGCGTTATTTCTTAAAATAATTTATTCTATGTCATTCTCTTTATCTTCTCTTCTTCTAAGACACTGTCTTAGTCTGTTTTCTGTTGCTGTAACAGCATACCTGACACTGGGTAATTTATAAAGAAAAGAGTTCTTGAATCTGGGAAGTCCAAGCTTGGGTGGCCGCATCTGGTTGGCTTCTGGTGAGGGCATCCCACGGCAAGAGAGGTGCACCGGCTTGGAGGGGAGAGCCAAGCTGGCTTTTATAATAGACCCGCTCTCTTGATAACTCATTAATCCATGAATGGATTAGTCCATTAATGAGGCGAGAGCTGTCATGACCCAGTCACCTCTTAAAGGCTCCACCTCTTAATATTGTTACATTGGGGATTAAGTTTCAACATGAGTTTTGGAGGGGACAAACATTCACACCATAGCAGACATCAAATATACATATTTTATTTTTTTTATTTTTATTTATTTATTTATTTATTTTTTAAAAAGATGACCGGTAAGGGGATCTTAACCCTTGACTTGGTGTTGTCAACACCACGCTCAGCCAGTGAGTGAACCGGCCATCCCTATGTGGGATCCGAACCCGGGGCCTTGGTGTTATCAGCACCGCACTCTCCCGAGTGAGCCACGGGCCGGCCCCAAATATACATATTTTAAAATTCAATAATATTTCCCTGTGGGGCTTACTCTTCTTTCTCATTATCCTTCAGACTGAAACATTTCCTTTGATCTTCTACAAATTTACTGAGTCTTTTTTCTGTTATCTTCAATCTGTAATGAAGCCCATCCAGTGAAGTTTTTATTTCAGATAGTGCATGTTTTCAGTTTAAAATGTTTCTATTTTTATATGAGTTCTATTTCTTTTTGAGATATTCCACTTTTTCACTTTTTACAAGCATTTTTTATTTTCTTTCTTGATCGTATCTACTTTAAAATTCTTGTGTGCTACTCCAACATCTGGGTAACTTAAAAATCTATTGATCGTTTTTCTTTAGAGTAGGTCACGTTTTTCCATTTTATATGCCAAGGATTTATTTTATTTTATTTTACCCTTGACATTGTAAGAATATGACTTAGCTAAGGAAAAGAATACCAGATTGGGTTTAGTTTAAGAGATGATAAGAGCAGATAAATATAAGAAAGAAAATACAGAAAATTTTGAGACCTCTTTTTTTGGGGGGGCGTATAATAGGGTAAATGACGTTTAAGTTGGAGAATAAAATGGAGTCTAGAGAAAAATTTTTAAATTGGAAAAATTAGAGCATGTTTTTATAATGGGAATGATCCAGTAGAGAGAAAAAAGTTGGACAAGGTAGGAGAGAGATGTAAAATTTACTAGATGAGCGTATTTGAGTAGGGTAGAGGGGAGCTATCAGCTTTACATGAGAGAGCAAATGGTTCATCGGCTTCAGATGAGGGCTTGAACAGCAGCACTGTCCAATCAAATTGTCTGTGATGATAAAAATATTCTGCATATGTGCTGCCTAATGTGGTAGCCAGCAGCCTTATGTGCCTATTGAGCACTTGAGATGCAGCTAGTACAACTTAACAAATGAACTTTAAGTTTTATTGAAGTTAATCCATTTAAATTTAAATTTGTGGCTAGTGGTTATTGTATAAAATAGTACAGGTTTGTAGCAACAGGAAGGATGAAGATGTTGGTACTTTTGAGGATGTAGTAATGGAACTGAGAAATTTTATTTTGTTCTTTAAATTTTTATTTTTTAATTTTAATTTTAATTTTGTTTTTATTCTTTTAGTTTCTCCCATTTTTCAGTGAAGTAGGAAGGACTGTTTTCAAGTGTGAGTCAAGATCAGGAAGGAGTGAAGGGGTTGAAGAGAAAGGAGTGAAATAGTCTTTTAGAAAAACAAATGGATGAAGAATGCATTGGGTTATCTTTTCTTAGGTTATTCGCACAAAACCCCCAAAATTTCAAAAGTAAGATTTGTTGCTCGTTTTCCATGTCAGCTAGCACTTTGAAGTTACAAGACTTCTGAGGTACTACACACTTAGTTTCTTTTCCATGAGTCCATCTGAAAGTCTGTGTTTTAGCTTTTTTTGCTCAATGATTTTCTGTTTTACCTTTTACAGTTGAGAAGCATAGCATAATTCACAATGGGAAACATTTGAATCTTTCAGATTTACAAGTCCTAGATTATTTGGATTCTCTCATTTCTTTTTAATCCCTGTTTGCTATTTTTTCTGGATCCATCTTTCTCTCAGAGTATCTTGTCAAATGCAGCTAACTAACAAATAAATGGCACCAGTAATATTGTATTTCCCAGCCTCTTTACTTAAACCTAAGGTTTTTAGGTACGTGCCTTGCATAATATTGCAGGATACAGTTTTACAAAGTTTTTCCACTACATCACATGGGTTGCCAGCTTTCCATCACCCTGTAACAGTTTCGTAATCATTTGCTGCCTGGATCCAAAGGCAATGGCATGTATTTTACATACTACTGCATGCAACTTTCTATATTAGCCAGTTTTGCTGCAATCACAAATGGTGCCTGAGTCCAAGAGGCTCACATTGAATAAGTTTATTTCTCTTACATGCTATATATGAACTGCAGTTCTGTTCCTGTGTAACACATATCTTCTTCATTCCAGTACTAGGTGTCTTAGTCCATTTTATGTCACTTATAACAGATTACATGAAACTGGGTAATATATAAAGAAGTAAAATTTATTTCTTAAAGTGTTGGAGGCTGGGAAGCCCAAGGTCAAGGGGACACATCTGGCAAGGACCTTCTTGGTGGAGACTTTCTGCAGGGTCCTGAGGTGTTATAGGACATCACATGGCAAGAGGGTAAGAGTATGCTAATATGCTCCATTCCTCTCCTTATAAAGCCACCAGCCTGCTCGCAAGATAACCTATTAATTGATTAACCCATTAGCCCATGAATAGATTAATCCATTCAATCACCTCTTAAAGGATCAGCCCTTCAAATACCATAGTCTGAAGCTGGCCAATTAGCTTAGTTGGTTAGAGCATGGTGTTATAAGTTCAAGGGTTTGGATGCCCATACTGGCCAGCTGCAAAACAAAACAAAACAAACAGTACAAATCAAAAACAAATACCGTAGTCCAATTTCCTACCCTCTTAACACTGTTATGATGGGGGTTAAGTTTCAACATGAGATTTATAGGGGACATTCAAACCATAACACTAAGTATTCCCATATCTAGACTAAATGAGCAGCCTCTGTTATTCTCTGGCAGAGAAAAAAGAAGAAAGTAAGCTGGTTTTTAAAGCTTCTCTTTAGAAGTGGTGAATATAACATCTGTTTACTAGCCACTAGGCAAACCCATTGACATGTCCAAACCCAATATCAATGGGTCAAGGATGCATACTCCTCCGAAGAAGACACAGCAAGTCAAATGGCAGTGACTAAACACATATACTCCTCTTTCAAGAAGGAGAATGAACACTTGGGAGAAACAGTAGACTCTGTAATAATATTTTTACTGTTTTTTCAAACTTTCTGTATTCTAGTATTTAAGGTGCAACTCTTTTTTTTTTTTTTTTAAAAAGATGACCGGTAAGGGGATCTTAACCCTTGGCTTGGTGTTGTCAGCACCACGCTCACCCAGTGAGCAAACCGGCCATCCCCATATGGGATCCGAACCCGGGGCCTTGGTGTTATCAGCACCACACTCTCCCGAGTGAGCCACAGGCAGGCCCAAAGGTGCAACTCTTTTTTTTTTTTTTTTAAAAAGATGACCGGTAAGGGGATCTTAACCCTTGGCTTGGTGTTGTCAGCACCACGCTCACCCAGTGAGCAAACCGGCCATCCCCATATGGGATCCGAACCCGGGGCCTTGGTGTTATCAGCACCGCACTCTCCCGAGTGAGCCACGGGCAGGCCCAAAGGTGCAACTCTTTTTTTTTTTTTTCCTTTTTGTCTTTTTTCGTGACCGGCAACGGATCGCAACCCTCAGTGTTGCCCCCGTACCGGACCGGGACCAGCAACGGGATCGCAGCCCTCGGTGTTGCTCCCGCCCCTCGTTTAGCCAGTGAGTGGGAACCGGTCTGTATGTGGGATCCGAACCCTCGGCGGGAGCGCCACCGCGCTTCCCAAGCGGCGCACTATCCAGTGCACCACCGGGCCGGCCCCAAAGGTGCAACTCTTAAAAGGTGCATTGAAAGGAAAACGTCTGTTTCCTCTCTACTACTGCTCTGAATACTTCACTTCTGATACCAGATGTGTAGAGATGTTTTCCCACAACAAGCAATTGTCTAATTCTCCAGTTCCTGGGGGATACTAGGAGGGTTTCATACAATTTAAAATGATTTTGACACTGTCCACCTGGAGATAGCATCAGTCTCACAAGACTGTCCTCACTGCAGATGCCAATCACAGGTCCAGGTTGTCACCTGTGCTTCTGACAGACCAGCTATAACTGGAGGTTCCCACAATCCCCTCCTCAGTTTCCATAATTTGCTAGAATGGCTCACAGAACTCAGAAAAACAGCTTACTTACTTGATTACTGGTTTATTATAAAAGGGTACAACTCAGGAACAGCCAGGTGGAAGAGATGTATAGGGCAAGGTATAAAGGATGCGGCACAAAACTTTCATGCCCTCTCTGGGTTTGCAGTCCTCCCCCACCCCACTGGAAGATCTCTGAACCCCATCATTTAGGATTTTTCTAGAAGCTTTATTACCTTGGCATGTTTGATTAAATCGCTGGCCATTGGTGATGCATTCCTCTCCCTGGAGGTTGGGGAGTGTTGGATTCCCTGGCAACCAGCCCCCACCCTGAAGCTATCCAGGAGCCCCCAGCCACCAGTCATCTCATGATCATGCAAAGTTGCTCCGGAGATCCAAAGGGTTTCAGGAGCTGTGTGCCAGGTAACTGGGGCAGAGACCAAAATACTTATTGTCACATGCATATAGTTGGAATTTTCTTTTTCTTATAAGTAGAATATTTAGTCCATTTAATTACATTTATTTATGTATTTATTTATTTTTTTT
>NW_007732659.1:64611-65554 GCF_000696425.1 Galeopterus variegatus
GCCGGCCCTTAATTACATTTAATTAATTACTGAAGTAGGAGAGAAGCAGCTCACCTTAATCCAATCACTAACTGAGCTTAATCAAAACTAGTCTTCATTCTATTTCGGGTTCAGCCCTATTTCTAGGGTGTAAACTGACAAGGATCCTAGCTAAGTACCTGAGATATTTATCCGGTCCCTGATTTCCAGTTTTTGTCTTCATTCTGCCCAGATTTTCAGCCTCTCAGCTCCTGCTTTCTAATTGGCAAATATTCACAGGGGAAAAGTTTCACCAAGTGTTGGGCTCACTTCTCAGGGTTTTCCTTCTGTCTGTGATCTAAGCTGTACATATCTTGGCTGCCTTAGAAACTCCTTAATTCCTTCAAAAATGTTTTTTTCCTGCCTTTTTTTTTTAACTTTTCTAGTTTTCTTTAACTAGATAATTGGTCTGAAACCAGTTATTTGATAATTGTTGGGAGAAATTTCTGAGTATATTCGATTTCCCTCGACTTTGATAGAAATATATGATTGCATAAAAACAAAATAAAAAACTAAACAGTATTCTTTCCAGAAAAATAAAGACTGTTAAAATTTGTGTCTGAGGGCCGGCCCGGTGGCACACTGGAGAGTGTGCCGCTTGGGAGCGCGGCGGCGCTCCTGCTGAGGGTTCGGATCCCATGTGGAGAGCGGTTCCCACTCACTGGTTGAACACGGTGCGGGTGCAACACCGAGGGTTGCGATCCCATTACTGGTCAGTAAAAAAAGACAAAAAGGAAAAAAAAAATTTGTGTCTGAGTATTTTGCTAGTATTTTTAGTTTTATACTATTTTCTGTTTGTATAAACTTACATCACTCCGGTTTTCAGATATTTTTTTTAGCTTTATTGAGTTATAATTGACAAATAAAATTGTATATATTTAAAGTATACAATGTGATAATTTGTTATATGTTTGCATTGTGAAAT
>NW_007732659.1:65845-92287 GCF_000696425.1 Galeopterus variegatus
TCCCCTCAATTTCTTTTTTTTTTTTTTTTTTTTTGGTGAGGATGCTTAAGATCTACCTTTTAGCAGGTGCAAATTTCTAGTATACAGTACAGTATTATTGACTATACTCACCATGCTGTACATTAGATCGTCAGAACTTACTTATCTCATAATTGAAAGTTTGTATGCTTTGACCAACATCTTTCCATTTCTCCCAGTCCTCAGCCCTGGCAACCACCATTCTACTCCTTATCAGATATATGGTTTGCAAATATTTTCTCCCAATCTGTAGGCTATATTTTTATTTTGTTGATTGTTTCCTTTGCTGTGCAGCTTTTGTTTGATATAGTTCCACTTGTTTGCTTTTATTTTTGTTGTGTGATCTATCAAGCATTTAAGGAAGCGTTAATGTCAATTCTATATAATATCTTCCAGAAAACAAAAGAGGAGCAAGCACTTCCCAGTTCATTTTATGAAGCTAGTATTTTCCTGATACCAAAACCAGACAAAGACAGTATCACAAAAGAAAACTTCAAAGTAACACCCTACTTGAATACTGATGGAGAAAACATTAACAAAATATTATTAAATAGAAATCAGCAATATCTAAAAGAATTATAAGATAAAAAAATTGATGTACTCCAGGGATGCAAGGCTGGTTCAACATTTGAAAAAATCAAAGTGGGAAGATTTAGTTTACAAGATTCCATAACTTTTTATATAACTTTAGTAATCAAGACAGTGTAGTAGTGACAGTGGTAAAAACGTAGATTAATGTAACAATTTGCAGAATCCATGAACAGACCCACACAACTCTACCCACCTAATTTGTTACAGAAGTGTAAAAGAAATTCAGTGGAAAATGATAGCCTCTTCAAAAAATGGTACTGGAGCAATTAGATATCCATAGGCACATGNTACTGGAAACTTAATCTAAATTGTAACAGTGTTAAGAGGGTGGGAAATCCTACTATGGTAATTGAAGGTGGGGCCTTCAGGAGGTGATTAGGTTGCCAAAACTGTACCCTCATTGTTGTAGAAATGGATTTGGCAAGGAAGCATTGAACACCCAGAGGGTTGGAGAGTCAGGGGTTTATTTTGCTGGCAGGTCCAGACAAGCTATCACCTGAAAAATCTGGACTCTCAGCTCAGGTCGCACAGGTTTTTATAAGCATACTCTTTCAGGGCTTTTTAAACATTTTTTCTCCCTGTTTTCTCAGCATTCCAGCATTCACTAGGCTAGCATATGCAGTCTGTGCAGATAAGTGCTCAGTTACAGAAGCCAAAAATACAAGCAGTGATTAATAGCCAGACTAGTGGAGTAAGCAAATACAGTGTCAAGGACAAGATATTACTTCTAGAACAAAGCAAGCTTATGAGAAAATTGTTTAAGACTAGTGGAGCAAGCAAATACAGCTTCAAGGACAAAACAGGCTTATGAGAAAGTTATTTTTGCATTTTTTCCCAACATTGTGAATGTATTAATCCATTGATGGTTTAATGGGTGGTCATGGGTGTGACTATGATGACTTTATAAGAACAGAGAGTGAGACTTGCTCAGCCCATTTCTGCCATGTGACACCCTGAGTTGTTGTAGAGAGTCACCACCCACAAGAAGGCCCTCACCAGATGTGTTCCCTGGNGGGCGACACTGAGGGTTGCGATCCGTTGCTGGACACGGAAAAAGACAAAAAAAAAAAAATATAGCACAAAGTCTTCAGGATCTAGGGATAGCCAAAGTATTGTTAGATTTGACACCAAAAGCACTATCCATTAAAAAATTGGTAAATTGGGCTTCATAAAAACTTTTGTTCTGTGAAAGCCCATTTGAAGAGATTGAAAAGACAAGCTACAAACAGGAAGAAAATATTTGCATAACCCATATCTCATAAAAGACTATTATCTGGAATACATTAAAAAAAAAACTCAAATCATAACAGTAAAAATAAACAATCTAATTAGGAAATGGGCAAAAAACATGAAGAGACATATCCCTGCAGAGGATATACAAGATGGTGCTGTGGGTTAAATGTGCCCACCAAAGGTTCATGTACTGGAAACTTAATCTAAATTGTAACAGTGTTAAGAGGGTGGGAAATCCTACTATGGTAAGAAGATGGGGCCTTTAGGAGGTGATTAGATTGCCAAAACTGTACCCTCATTGTTGTAGAAATGGATTTGGCAAGGAAGCATTGACCACCCTGGAGAGTCAGGAGTTTATTTTGCTGGTAGGTCCAGACAAGCTACCACCTGAAAAATCTGGACTCTCAGCTCAGGTCCCACAGGTTTTTATAAGCAGACTCTTTCAGGCCTTTTAAAAACATTTTTCCCCCTGTTTTCTCAGCATTCCAGCATTCACTAGGCTAGCATATGCAGTCTGTGCAGATAAGTGTTCGGTTACAGAAGCCAAAAATACAAGCAGTGATTAATAGCTAGACTAGTGGAGCAAGCAAATACGGTGTCAAGGACAAGATATTACTTCTAGAACAAAGCAAGCTTATGAGAAAATTATTTAAGACTAGTGGAGCAAGCAAATACAGCTTCAAGGACAAAACAGGCTTATATTTGCATTTTTTCCCAACATTGTGAATACATTAATCCATTGATGGTCTAATGGGTGGTCATGTGTGTGACTATGAAGACTTTATAAGAACAGAGAGTGAGACTTGCTCAGCCCATTTCTGCCATGTGACTCCCTGAGTTGTTGTAGAGAGTCACCACCCACAAGAAGGCCCTCACCAGATGTGTTCCCTGGACTTTGGACTTCCCAGCCTCTGAAACTATAATAAATTTCATTTCTTTATAAATCACCCAGTTTCAGGTATTCTGTTACAAGCAACAGAAACAGACTAATACAGATGGCAAAAAAAGCACATAACGTGTTTAATATCATTAGCAATTAGGGAAGTGAAAATTGAAACCATAATTAGATGTCACTACTTTGTGATGTTGTGCAGAGGAAACCTATGGGCAAAGGCCAATCCCATCATCTAAACTCTGCTGAGGGCACTCTGCGATGGGTGGGGCCAGGTAATGCCACTCACTACAGGACTATTAGAATGGCTGAAATAAAAAATAGTGACAATGCCAAGTGCTGGTGAGGATGTGAAGAAACTGGATCACTTGCACCCTGCTGGTGGGAATGTAAAATTATACAGCCATCTGGCAAACAATTTTTCAGTTTCTTTAAAAAATTAAACATACAATTGACAAACACCAAGAAATTACAATTCTGGGCACTTATCCCAAAGGAAGTCTTGTGTTTACACAAAAACCTGTACTTAAACATTTATAGCAGCTTTTTTCATAATAGCCCCAAACTGGAAACACTGTATGTCCCTCAGTGGGTGAGTGGCTAAACAAACCATGGTACATCCATACAGTGCAACACTACTCAGCAATAAAAAGGAATAAACTGTTGATACACTCAACAACCTGGATGAATCTCCAGAAAATTATGGACAGTGAAAAAAACAATCCCAAAAGATTACGTATTGTATGATTGCATTTATATAACATCCTTGAAGTGAAAAACTTACAGAAATTTAGTGGTTGCTGAGAGTCAAGGAGGGCATGGGGGTGGAAGAGCATGCACTGGGCTATACAAGGGCAACACGGGATTCTTGTGGTGATTCACTGTCTTGACTGTGTCAAGTCAATATCCTGGATATGATGTTGTACTTAGGTTTTCCATATTACTACTGGGGGGATGTGGATGAAGGGTACAAGATATCTCTCTGGGATCCCTCTGCATTATTTGTTACAACAACATGCGAAACTATGATTATCTCAAAATAAAAAAATTTCTTTAAAAAAAGAAATGTGGACAAAGGTGATGGAGTCTGGATGTGTTGTCCCCTCCAAAACTCATGTGGAATTTTGATCCCCAACATGGCAGTGTTGGAAAATGATTGAGTCATGGGGGCAGATTCCTCATGAATGGATTAATGCTCTCTCTGGGGGCGGGGGGGAGTAATGAGTGATTCTCGCTCTTTTAGTTCCCGTGAGAGCTCGTTGTTTAAAGGACCCTGGCACCTCCTCTCTCTCTCTCTTGCTTCCTCTCGCCAGGTGATCTGCTTGTACCCGCCGGCTGCCTGCCACTTTCTGCCACGAGTAGAAGCAGCCTGAGGCCCGTGCCAGATGCACCTGTCCCAGAATCGTAAGCCAAATAAACCTCTCTTCTTTATAAATTACCCAGTCTCAGGTAATTCTGTTATAGCAACACAAAACGGACTAATACAAAAGGAATTTAACATACACAGTGATTATCTTACAACTATCTCCTGAAGTATGAAACATCACCTTCAATTTTAATAGTTTAGACTTGAGGCTCAGAAACATTAAATAAAAGTTCTATGACTGCACAGCTAGGAAATGATGAAAGGAAGCTAAGCCCCCTTCCTGCCCCTTGGTCTCGCTACAGTTAGGAGTCACACCCAACCCACAAACACAAGGCAGGAAAGGACGAGGGTTATGGTCATTCATTTATTTCATATTTGATTTTCATTACCTCGGCTGAGGAAGGAATGGGTCACATATCAGTGTACACAATTGTACTATTCTGTTGTCTTTCAGACAGAATAGGGACCCAGATTCTAATTGTCTTTGAGTTCAGGATCTGAATCAGTCAGAAGAGGTCGACCACTGCTGCTGGGGGAGGACTCCCAGGAGAAAGGCAGGACACCAGCATGGACTTGACCATGGAAGGTTCATGTTCCACGGTTCCCATTTGGGTACTTGAGGATCCTCCATGAAGAACACAGGTTGGGGGGCCCACAGCAGCTCCTGAAAGGGCTGAGGGGGTACTAGGATGCCACAGGCCTGGGGCTGGTACTCAGGAGGTGGAAGGTTGGTGGCATCTGCACAGGGAAGACCTGAGAGAGAGAAAGGCACATGGAAAGCTCATGAGGACATTGCCCGTCTGCTCCCTCAATCTTTGCCTATCTAGCCTGGCCCTGGGGCCATGTCCACTTTGAATAATTCCATGAATAAAGTCCCTCATGGTCATTGCTTTGGGGAAGAACAAATAGGAGAAATACAGAGAGGCAGGTGCACCCTCAGAGCAGCAAGTGCTCTGTGTTGTCTGCACAGGGAAGCTGGGGGCAGGGCCTGGTCCCATCATTCTCAGCCCTGTCAGGGCACAGTGGTGACTGGGCCACCTGAAGCCACTCACTAAAGGACAATAAAGATGAATACAGAAGAGACACACCTGAAAAAACGTCGTCCTCCCATGTATGTCCCAGAATCCTATGTAGGGCTTCTCCAAAAGGACAAGGCAAGGGTTTGCTCCTTGGCCTCTGGTTGGCCTCACTAATAGTGTAGTATAAATCCTGCAAACTCAGAAGCATTTGGAGACTTTGTTTCCGGTTCTTCTTTATGCCCCTCTGCCTGAGACGCTGAGCAATTGCTTTTGATATTACGTGACTCTTCTTCCTCCCGGTGAGGAACACTTCACATTCAAGAAATTCCCATTCTTGTAGGAAACTCCGAATTTCCTGGTCACTCCATGGTTTAATTAACTGGCCTGGGAGGAACAGAGGAATGTGGATGTACCTTAGCATAACTCACAGGCACACTTGGGGGTTTCTCAGAGACTTTGCTGTACACTGAACGGCTGAACACGAGTTTGTTCAGTTAGTGGGAGATAATTAAGCCTTAAATGAGAAGTTCGGGCATTGAGCATCTACCTGAGTCCTAAGGCCCAAGTCAGACAGGCACTGGGGCAGGTCAGGAGGCATCTGAGAGAGTGGATGGTCAAATTCCATAAATTGTATTTCAGAGAATCCTGACAGGGTGTGAAGGCACATTTGCTGCTAGGGGAGCTCTCCTGACACGGGGCTCACATCCCATCCACCAGGGGCCAGTCACCCCCAGAAGGCCACCAGGGCTGTGGGCAAGGGCAGACATTCCCCAGGATGCTGAGGACAACCCTGTCATCTCCTGTGCTGTCCCCACCTACACCCCGGGATGAGCATGTCAGACCCGGGTGATGAAGGTGGGATGGAAAGCTTCCTCCAACGCACGTGACTGAGAACACTGTACCTGACGGCTTTTCTGGTTCCTTGGTTTCCTTTTCTTCCTTTACCTCATGGGTGTTTCTGGTAATTTCAATCTGAAGTGTCACTTTCTAATAAAAAATAAAATAAAAGATAAACATTACCATAACAGGAATCTCTTAATCACTTTCCTGTGAATGGATTAAAGAATTAGCCAATCACAACAGTGGAAATAAGCATCAAAATTTCTCAGCTCTTAAGAACTGATCTAGAGATACATGTATAGTCTGAAATAATGGAGGACCGCAGCTGGGAACTGTTAACCAAGGAATTATCTGAAAGACAAAGCAGGGTGTTCCCTCTGTCCCCTTGCATTGAAAAAGTAAAAGGCCCGATAAGCGACAGGAACCAGCAGTTTCCAGACGCTGGAGAACAGGAGCCCAGCACAGTGGAGCAAGGCAGGAAACAACCGTGGGGGCTGCGAGTTCCCAGCTCCAACCTGCTCACTTCCAGGCCGCAGAGCCAGGAGGGCGTCCAGGCAGTGTGCAGGTGTCCTCCTGAGCTGAGAACTTGGGGGACTGAAGGCTGCTGGATGTCACAGTAGCAAGGACAGGACAAGGAAATGCTGGGATAAGAGAAGGGAGGAAGGGAGGGAGAGAACTCCAGAGACCTGCAGGGAGGGCCCAGGCCCAAGCACAGGTCAGGGCATGTGTGGGAGGAACCACCAGACTGGGTAAGAACCACGAGAAAGGAGCAGGCTGGAAAATCCCTGGGTCCCTCAGGGACGGGAAGAATCTGTGCCCCCAGCAGCCAGAGTGGAAGACCCTTAATCCTAGGGGCCATGAAGAGAGTGCTGGAAGAGTATTGCCTCAGTAGTGGGGCCAAAATATTGATAGACTGAAGCCTGTTCCTGTCCCAACTAACAAAGATTGAAACAATCCTCTAAAGTACCAATCCATTTCCAGGTATCCTAACTGCACTGCAGAACAAAGCCCAACATTAACAAAAAGAACCCAAAATACCCAGCACCTAATCTTGTAAAATGCACAATGCTGGCATCCTGCCCACAGTTCCCATGCATGCAACAAAAACAGAGAAACACAATTCACCACTAGTACAAGATTAATCAATAGACCTAGAAATGACACAGACAGTGGAATTAGCAGACAAAGACTCGACAACAGCTATTACGAATAGATTGCCTATGGTCCTACATGTAGAGGCAGCAGGAATATAAGAGATAATAGGAAGATACAAAGAACCTAAAAGGAACTTCTGGAGATGAAAAACATAATAACTAAAGTCAACAATCAAACCAGACCTAGAATCCCATTCAAATCAGGACTTTGTGAAGGGATAAGCCATAAAGAAGCTGAGAAGCAGCACAGAACAGCTGTTAAGGTCACGGATTCAGTAATCGCAGTGCTGGCTTTTCCCAGCTCTGAAAATGTCACCTATGGGTCCCTGTTCAAGGTAGTTAGCCATGCTGTGCCTCAGTTTCCTTTGCTGTGAAATAAATATAATAGTACCTTCCATCAGGCTTGCTATGAGCATTGAATGAGTTAATATTTATGAGGAGTGGAGAGGCATGCACACACACATTTTCTTTTTCTTTTTTTATGGCACACATTTTAGTGGCTGTAAAAGTTCTTGCGATGAAATGTAAGACGAAAAATCCAGGCATCCTTTCATAAAATACGGGAAGCAAGCTCTCTCCAACTTACCTTTATTTTTATTCCTGAGTTTTCTTCTGGGATTCTTTCCTCTGTATCCATAGAGGCCAGTGCAGGGTAGGCAGAAAACTATCACTTTCTCTGGAACTCAGGAGAGTCAAGAGGGGCCCCAGTGTGGAAAGGTGTTTGCTCTTCTCTGCTTCAGATAGTCTCTGAACCCAACAGAGGTCTGGCCACGTTTAAATGTTTTATATGTGATTGAGTTAGACCCACCCTTTGGACTAATCACAGATTAATTTAGTGCTTTTGTTACATCTGCAAAATCCCTTCACGTAGGCTAGAATTTGATTGAATTACTGGGACAGGGAAATTAGAGATGAACTTGGCAGTGATTCCCAGGTCTCCGGGCCCCAAATTCCCAGATGCAAAGGGAAGTGTTGTTACCATCCTACCAATGAATCACCCCTTTCCTGAATGAGTTAGAGTTAAAGGGCCACCAATGTCCTTTGAGTTTGGCTTGAGAATTATTTGTGACTTGTGGAGAGTGGTTTGATTGGAGTCTTAGGGGATGAGACAGGCCTCAACTGGTTGAGGGCAAATGGTTGGTCATGGATGGCAGGGATAGGTGTGGGCCCCTCTAGGAAAGGCTTATGTAGTAGATTGAATTATGTCCCCCCAAAACTCATTGAAGCTTGAATTGTGTCCCCCAAGTTTTATGTATTAGAAACTTAGCCCCCACTGTGACTGTTAAGAGGGTAGGTAATCCTATTATGGTAATTGAAAGGTGGATCCTTGAAGAGGTGATTGGATTGTAGGACCTTGCAGTAGTGAATGGATTAAATATGGTGGTCAGGGGCGTGGTTCTGAGGGCTTTAAAAGAAGAGGAGAGTCTGTCTTTCTCTCGCTCTCTCAGCTTTCTCTGCTTCCACCATCTTGCAATGTGAGACCCCTGGGTCTCTGTCACCACCACCAGATGGACTTTGGACTTCCCAACCTCAGGAAATGTAAGCAATAAATTTTGTTTTCTTTATAAATCACCCAGTTTCAGGTATTTTGTTATAAGCAGTGGACACGGACTAATACAGCTCAGGTTGGAAGAGGAGTTTATGGAGGGGAGTAGAGAGAGAGACCAGAGCTTCCTCTTTACAGGGAAGCAGAGGGGAGAATGAGGAGGATTAATAGAACACGTGATGGTGGGGACAGAGAAAGACCACGCTGAGTACACAGGGTGACTGAGAATGTTGGGAACACCACACTTAGATTGCTTGTTTTTTGTTGTCATTGTTGTTTTGTTTTCAATTTGATTAGATTGTTTTGGGCTTCAGAATCTCAGATGTAGTCCAGGATTATGGATAGCACTTAGAATAAATCTCGAATCTTGGCAACCACCCGCTGCACTCTACCCAGTCCTTCAGATTTATGGCCTTCATCTCATAATGGAGTCTGAGAAGACAGGGAAGGAGGCTTTATAGGTAGTGGTACCTTCTTAAGTCAGAACAAACTCAATGTGCGTTGGCTCAGGAGTAATCTTTGATTCTTTCCATGCCATCTAAAAAATATCACCCTCTCTTCATTTCCACAGGCAGATTTCAGGCCCCCATTTCCTGATACACTTGTTGCCAGGAAAGCCTCTAACTCTACTCTGTTCTTTCCACTTTAGGCCTGTCCAGTACACCCCCCTTAGATGCCTAAGGGACCATCTGAGACAAAAATCTTACCAAGTTACTCCTCCCCCCCTTCAAATGCCAATAAATAGCTAGTCTTCCTCTCCAGGACACCTTTAGCTCCATGTCCAGCAGGAGCCTCGACTCAGAGCATCCACATCCAGCATCATTCCTCAATCCAACTTCTCTCTCTCTCTCTCTCTCTCTTTTTTTTTTTAGTGTCTGGCTGGTAAGGGGATCTGAACCCTTGACCTTGGTGTTATAACACCGTGCTCTAGCCAACTGAGCTAACTGGCGAGCCCCAACTTCTTTTCAAGGCTTCTTCCTTGGTGTAAATAGCAACTACATCTAGGCTGTTTTGAAAACAGGAATGCAAAACAATTCCTGAATTATTTTTCTCCCCCAGTGACAGCTTCTTCTCAAGCAAATATTATTGACAACCTATCATCTAAACATATGTAACGTTAACTGGCTTTTTCTCACACTGGAATTAAAATATTCCAGGCATTAAGGGTCCCTTCCATGGGCAACAGCTACTGCATTCTAATGGGGACCTGTTTATGTTGTCCTCGGTATGAAGCCATCCTGTCTCTGTGACTTTTCAGGGCAGACATTTTTCATTCCATGATCATTTGGGAGCTTCAGATCAAGCTGATTCTCCTCCTGTTTTCCTGTTGGGAAAAACAGGAAAATGTCAGGGCATTTCAGGAAAATTCTCAGATGTTCAGAATCCTGCTGAGCATTTGCTGTAAATATCCTCAGGTGTTCCTTGTTACTACTTAATGTTAATTGCATACGGTCACCCAGGCCTCCAGGGTTGTGGACTTAAGTATAAAAGGCTAACAGCTCTGACAGGCAGTGCTCCTCAGAACCCTCAAAGAAGCCACTAGGACAGTTGCTCCTAGATCTGAATAGAATCCATTCATTTTTCTATACCCACGGCTCCCAGAACCTTTTTTTCCTATTACCTAGCTCACAGACCTGCGTGTGGAGAGTTTGTGACCCAATCGGTGCAGCAGACTCGAGGGGTCTGTAAGCCCTAGCTTTACATCCTCTCAATATCCTGGCTCCAGCCACACTTACCTCCTCTCATAGCCTGAATACATTGAGCACAGTGTTGCTCGGGAACTCTGCCCCTTCTGGGTTAGTTGCTCTTGTCCCATCACCCACCAATGCCGTCATCATGCTGGCTCACACTCTTCACTCAGGTCTGTTAATCACCCTGAGCAAAGAGGCCTTTTCAGAAGGTGGCACTCCTCAGAAGTGGTGCCTTGGTACTCTGTCGTTGACCACCATTAACCGTACAGTTTGACATAACTGCTTGGTTAAATCTAGCTTTCCCACTGGCCGATAAGCTCAGTGAAATGGTGGATCCTGTCTGCAAGTGAATTCAGCTGTAGAAGCCTTGACCCTACATTGGAATCAGCCGGATGGCTTTTTGAACTGCCAACCCCAATGATTCAGACTTAATTTGCAATTGTGAAAGCTCCCTGGGTGATACTGACACGTATCCTGGGCTGAGAATGGCTGCCTCAGAGGAACATGGAAGGCTTTGCCATGAACAGCATCTGGGGCCTCCTTGGTCCTTCCCCACCTCATTGTGCCCCGGGGAGGTGGGGTCTTTAGTGACTGTGAGTTACACCAGGTTAGAACTACCTGAAGAGGACCTAACCATCCTGAGTCTCTTCCCAGAGATTCTGGTGTAATGATACAAGTTGGGGCCCAAGAATCAGTAGTTCTGAAGTTCCCAGGTGGTTCTGATGCACAACCAGGGAGGAGAAGCTCCTCTATTAGAGGGTCTGATGGGCAGGGGCTTTTTATCTTTTCTTGGAGAAAAGACAGTAGCTCCTAGAGAATCTCTGGGACCTACACCAGTAGACTAGGACTTGATCCAGGAAAGACTTCTTGACATTTGAGACATATTCCAGAGGGGCATGTGAATTCATGCATTTTTAGGGCTGCTTGTCTTTTTAAGGGTGAGGAAACATGGGCATTGAGTTTTAAGCCTTAGGGAAAAACACCTTTTTTAGGGGAAATTATTTCAATATTTCATTGTAAAAAATTTTTGAAGTTTCTTGGCCAAATTGTTGAAGCAAGAAAAGCAACAGAGAAGAATATTGGGAGGAAAAGCAAGTTGAAGGTAACGAAAGTATAAGGTGATATTGGGTGTTTCTCTATGAAGAAAGGTCTTCACACATCAGAAATTACAGGTGACCTGGTAAGCCAGTGATAATTTTGATGTGCCAAGGAGGTGACTTGGAAGTATTTTTTTTTTCAGGTTTCTGAGTAACAAGAGATTGTCACTCAACAAGGGAGATTAGAGCAAATGAGAAAGAAATATTTGGACAGAATCTATGGCCATTTTTATGTAAATGGTGTGAGAAAAGCTGAAGTGGTAGATAAGAGAGGGGCCAGAGGAGAGAGTCATCACAGAAACAAAAACAGTGATTCCCACTGTCCAGAGAAGCCAGCCCTTCCCATGCTGAAGACAATCAGACCGAAGGGGAGAGATCGAGATCAGATTTCAAGAGGACATCATCTGAATCTTCCCTGGCCAGGGAAGTGGTTTAGAGCTCTTTGCATTATTGAGAATATGAGCAAATTTATATGCCTACAGAAAATCTCAAATTTTAAAAGATTTTTTTCCCCAATATCAACATGAAATACAATGTAGGAGAGTTCACATAGGCAAAATTTTGGAATTTAAGGGAATTGAGAAGCAATGGACAGGAAAGTGGGTATTGGTGTTCCTGGGTGGAAATAGTTATCAAGAGGAAAAAGATGAGAGGAAAAGTCTGAAATCAAGAGTGTGTGGGGAATCTGCTGAGAGTTTCTGCTGAACCATGTAGGGAATCAGAAGAGTTGTATTTGAAGATATTATGGAGTCATTTCCAGAGGTTTAGTAAACAGAAGAATATGATATTTTGGGAGAGAATACCAAAGTGTCAGGAATCAGGAGTATGGGGGGGGGGAGGGAGAGAGAGAGAGACAGAGAGAGAGAGAGAGAGACACAGAGAGAGAGAGAGAGAGAGAGAGAGATGGCTCCAGTGTGTCCAGAAAGCAGCGCATAGTATCAAAGATTGTAAGATTGTTCTGGAGTCTTAAGACTCAATGTTGTTCAACCTGTTGGGACTTACTTAGGACCAGTTACCCCTTTCTTCTTTCCTATTTCTCCCTTTTGGTATAGGAATGTCTATCTTGTGCATGTCCCACTGTTGGAAGTAGAAATAACTTGTTGATTTCACAGGTTCACGGCTGGAGAGGAATTTTCCTCAGGATGGATTGTGCCTCGAGTCTCACCCATCTCTGATCTAGATGAGACTCTGGACTGGACTTTGGGGTTGGTGCTGGAACAAGTTAACACTTTGGGGCTCTTGGCATGGAATGATGTATTTTGCATGTGAGAAGGACATGAATTTTGGGGGGTCAGGGGTGAAATGCTATGGTTTGAATGTGTTCCCAAAAAGTATGTTTTAGAAATTTAATCCCCAATGTAATAGCGTTGGGAGGTGGGGCCTAGTGACAGGTGATTAGGCCACGAGGGTTCTGCCCTCATGGATGGATTAATGCCGTTATTGTGGGAGTGGGTTTGTTATCGTGGAAGTGGGTTCCTCATAAAAGGACAAGTTTAGCCCCTTTGGCCTCTCTTTCGTGCTTTCTTGCCCTTCCACCTTCTGCCATGGGATGATGCAGCAAGAAGACCCTTGTTCATTTTGTGCTACTGTTATAGTAGCAAAGACTACCATAGATAAATTACTATTTGCTACTATAACAGTAGCACAAAATGAACTAAATAAGACATTGCCCCTTGGACTCTCTCTCTGTTTCTCTGGGTCCCTTCAAACCCTGGCTACAAAGGAAAAATAGATGAAGATCATCTGGTTTGATTCTAAATTCTGTTTTCATCACACTGGTATTGGAGGAAGGTAGGGGTCATGCATATATGAAACTGTAGTAATGCTTTGTCTTTTCAAAGAAAGCAGAAGCAAGGTTCTAAGTATCTAAGTCCTGGATCTGGTTCAGAGCCGGTGGAGTTCTGGCCCTGCTGCTGGAAATGGTCAAGGCCTTCTCTTGGGCAACATGCAGGAAATGGGTATGGAGCTGACTGTGGAGGTCTCAGAGTGTTGGGCCACTGGCTGGGTACTAGAGGTCCTCAACATAGGTCACTTTTGGGGGACCAAGAACTTCAGTGGGGCCCTGTCCATTTTTGCTGTGAATTGGATGTTCCCCCAAAGTTCATGCTGGAAATTTAATCCCCACAATGACAGCGTTAAGAGAGTGGGAAATCCTGTTATGGTAATTGAAAGTTGAGGCCTTGAGGAGATGATTAGATTGTGACAAACATGCCCCCAATGAATTGATCAACCCATTGATGGTTTAGTGGGAGTCATGGGTATGGTTACGATGGTTTTAAAAGGAGATCACATGAGGAGGTTAGTCTCTCTCTGCTCAAGCCATCAGCCATGTGACACCCTACATTGCTGGAGTCACCACCGAGAGCAAAGTCCTCACCAGATGTTTTTCCTGGACTTTGATATTCCCAGTCTCTGAAACTGTAAGCAATAAATATTGTTTCTTTCCAAATTACACAGTTTCAGTATTTCTGTTATAAGCAACAGAAGTGGACTAAAACAATGTTTAAAGTCCACAGCAGAGTGGCAGCCAGGGCCATGGTAGTCTCAGCCAGAGCAGTGCATGCAGCCACAGGGTGTACACTCAGTGATCCCGCCCACTTCCTGCTGGCTCTGAGAAACCAGCAAAGGCATGGTCCCAAAGTGGGTATCCTGAGTCTGAATACACCGCAGGCAACACAAGTTCTCATTGCTCAGTTTTTTCCACTTGGCAGTCAGATATTGATGTTTGTAGGCTTCTCACAGGCAGCATTCATAGAGTCATCTACTGATGGCCTAGTTGTAAAAGAGCTTGAAGACCTAACAGGATTTTTGCTGATGCACCTTGAGAATGGGCCAGGGAAATTCCACCCTCTCTTTCCTGCATGAAATTCTTTCCCACTTGCCTCATCTTCTGATCTAACTCACTCAGTGTTTGCTCTATGAGCTACCTGCCATCCAGGGGAACTTTAAGACTTCTCATTTTCCACATGGAGGCTGCTTGAGTGAGTTGAGTGTGGACTGCTGGGAATGTAACAGTGTTTTTTGAGCTTCCTTCCCCTCTGCTGCGGGCAGTCTCTGAAGCTCGTGGAAGGCCTCAGGCTTTCAAGGTTTTCCTCTGGATTAAGCCTCGCCCAACCAGGCCATTAACCTTTTTGATTAATCAAGACCTGGGGACTTTGTTTTCCTCTGCCAAATTTTTCACACATACATCTCAATGGGGGATTGACTGTATTACTGGAAAAGGGTGTGCTGAAGACCAGTGTGGAGAAGGGAATTGCCCATAAAGTCCAAATCCTGAAAAAACTGTAACCAAAACAATTCACAAATTCAGAATCATAATCATATTTTTATAAATTTAAATAACAATATACTTTGAAAATGTTTTCACTGGTTTGGATTGCTATACATTTATTGCCTCTTTTTTTTAACCTTATATTCAAGGTTTTTTTTAAAGTTTATTTATTTTTTTACATTCTGAGGTGGTGTTGTAGAGCAGTTGGTGGGGAGGGGGGAGAGGGGAAAGAAGAAGGATATAGGGTGGGAGAAGGAGAAAGGAGGAGGGGCATGGTTGAGGTCCATGGCACCCCCTCATTCCTGCAAGGGAGACCAGGGGGCTTCCAGCGGTGGCTTGGTCATTGCTGGGCTGGTTACGGGTGTCAGTGGGGGTATGGCTGAGGCCCTTGGCCCCACTATCACCCCAGCTCATGAGCCCAGGGTGCTTCCTGCAGCAGATTAGTGGTCATCACTGGGCTGGTTGTGGGTGTCAGGGTGCATGGCTGAGGCCCCCAGCCCACCTCCCTCCCTGGCTTGGGAGCACAGGGGGCTTCTAGTCCATCTAGGTTTTATAGGTATTCTTGGGTGATGTGAGACATTTACTAGTTAATATCAAACTTTGTCTTTGGTCTGTGGATATTTTGTTTTTTCTTTTAGTTCTGTATTGAATTATTCACTGTTCCTGCCACTTAAACTCTGCACTGGAACTAATTTGTTGTCCTTTTCTTGCTTCTAAAATAAGGGAACTTCCTGGGGGAACCAGAACTTGCGTTCTGTGGTTGAGCTAAATTGCTCCTTTGCTGCTGATCCCCTGGGGAAGGCTTTTTGTGCAGCTCAGGTTTTAATGGTTGACTTTGTAGGTACTTCTGGATCTCATGAGAATCGGTGCACCTGGGTTGTGTAGAAACTCTGGTCTGGGCCTGAGTCTTTTCAGCAAACTTCACCCCCTACAGATCTATATTCCTGACCAGTCTCCACTGAGTGGTCCTACGCTGATTGGAGGGCAGTCCAACTGTCCGTGATGTGTCCTAATGTTCCTGTGGTGGGCCCATCTCCCCCACTGCCCATACTCCAAACATTTCCCATGGGATGGGCTGTGCATCGGTCCCCTGCAGTGACTCACCACCCTCTGAGTGGCTCCTTTTTTCAGCTGTTGTGGCTCCTTGCTCCTATGTGTGTCCATGGGAACCCTGTCAGTGGTCTTGCTGGCCTGTGGCCACCAAGGCCCTCTTCTCCCTGCAGCTTCCAAGCAACTTCATATAAAGGGCACAGCTGTGGCTTTTGCCAGCTTCTGCTCCTTGTGCTCAGCAGCTCCAGCCTTGAAGCGGCCAGGATTCAAAATGGTCAGAGTGGTCCTTTCTTTCTCTCATTGTGGCTTCTCCTGCCTTCATGCACTCTGTAGGTCTCTCCTCCTCTTCCCCTGAGCTATAGTGGCAGCTTGGCTGTCATTGCTTTTTAACAGTTGTAAATTGGTTGATTTGGGGGAGAGAGTGATGCTAAGAACTATCTATTCTGCCATCATGACCAGAAGCCCCTTTATTGCCTCTTTCTATGGCCAGAAGGATGTCCTCTTTTCTCTAGTATGTATAGAAAATTTGTCCCATGATTGGTCTAGCATGAGTGATCCCATGGAGTTCTCTATGGGTTTTGTAAGGAAAGACCCTTTGGACTTCTCAAGTCCTCTTTGGCAGCACCACTTCTGGACATTCCTCCACAGCTTTTGCCCAGGCAGTGCTGTCCCATCAGAGATGTGTTGCTCGACTCTGGTTCTTTGGTCTGATGGGCAGAGTCCTAGGCAGTCAGTCATTCCCAGTGGGTCTTCCTGAGCCAAGTCTGTCACCAGGGGACAGCCCAATTACCCTGGCTAGATTCTGGGGGTAGGTGGGGTCAGAGATTGCATTCACTTCTGGATCATCACAGGGACATAGCACCATGGTGTTCCGTTCAGACTGCTGGTATACTCTGTGCTGTAGAACAGTGGAGAGTTGTCCCTCTGTTCTTGTGGCAGATGGAGAATTGGGAGCAAGCACTTGATGGTTTGATTATGAGGCCCCACCACAGATGCCCTGGGCCTGTAGATGGTAACTCCAGCAAGACTGTGCCTCAAGTCCTTGTTGTGCCTAGGGCTTTTGTTTCAGTCTTCACCATGGAAGAGAGCCTAGGAAGGCTTAGGCACATTTGGGTACCTGGATCCCTGTGGACACCTGCTTTAGCACAAAAAGGCTCCTACCAGTGCATAGACTGACTCCAGGAGAAAAAGGCCATTGAGCCCAGGTTGGGTCACTCAAATCGTGGCCAAGTGTTCCCAAGTTCATGCTTATTGGTGACTGATATGTCTTCAGAAGGCCCATACCCAAAAGGCCCTGGCAGAGTCCCACCCGCTACATGGAGTTTCATGCACAAATGAGAAAGTGCAGACCTTGAAGATTCTTTTCCTGAAAGGGCCTAGTGAATGGGGGCTCTTTAGTGGCCTGGGAGCCAGCTATTTCTCATAAAGCTTATATACTCCCTGGAAGAAAATATTGGACTAAGGACTATAATTCTCATATTCTGTTGTATTTTAGTCATTTCTAGAAAAGTGAAAAATACGTGTGTATGGTTGTAAATAATAAAACTTTTTCAAGAGAAAGACTTGTGAAAAGGGGATCTGCACAGAGAAGTAAATTCAATTTGATAATTTTTTTTTCCTGGAAAAGTGAAGAAAGCAATGTAAGAGACACAGAGACTGCCACAAATCTATTTTATTTAGGTAAAAGACTCTTGAAGGAGTCAGCATCTACTGTCATTTCACGAGGAGGAAATGGAGGCTCGGTAATGTTAAATCAAATCTAGAAAATGCTGAAGGCAGGATTCAAATCCTGTCGTCTCTGAATCTAAAAGTAGCCCCATGTTGGTAAATGGTCCTCCAAGCAGTAGTGATGGATGAGACAGCAGTGAGGGAAGATCTCAAGTCACTCAGGAAGCTGAGCACCATCCCTGCCCCTTGGCCTCTCTCCATATATATCTGGGTTTCCTCCAATCCCAGTCACTGAATAAATATATGAGGGTCATCTCATTTGATTCCAAATTTTACTTTCATTTCATTCAGTTTGGGAAGGGAAGGAGTCACACTGATGCTTTGTTAGATTAGGTAAAAGAGCAGGGACTGCAGAGCCAGTGGATGTGGTGGGAGCATGATGCAGGTGCTGTCTAGTTCCCAGCACTGTGAAGAGCTGCCTGACCTGAGACAGTTGCTTTATGAGGGTTTTATGGTTCTAGATAATCTCTGGGTCTAGTACAGCACTTTCCAATACAACTTTCTGCAATGATGAAAACATTTTCTATCTGCTCCGTCCAATATGGAAGCCACTGGCCACATGTGACTATCAAGCATTTGAACTGTAGCTAGGGCAACTGAGGAACTGAGTTTGTAATTTAAAGTTGTAAATATAAATAACCACATATGGACAGCAGCTACTATATAGACAGTGCAGGTCTAAACTGTGTTCCCTTTGAGAGTTCTACCTACATGATGCAAAGTGGAAAACAAACAAAAGAAATCTGATTTCTTTAGTTTCCTCCTCCTCCTTTTTTATTTACTAAAAGAGAATTTTCAAGAAAGATATACCAAATAATTATTACCATTATTATCACTTCCATATGTTGAATGCCTACTAAATGTGCTCTTTTATGACTCTTTTATTTTAGTAAAATGCAGATAACATAAATTCACCATTTTAGCGATTCATCATTTAATGATTTAAGTTTACAATTCATTGACATTTAGTACATTCATAATGTTGTGGAATCATCACCACTATCTAGCTCCAAAAGATTTTCCCCAAAAGGAAATCCTGTACCCAGTAAGCTGTCACTCCCCATTCTTCTGTTCCCACAGATACTGCAACTAATTTACTTTCTTTCTCTATGAATTTGCCTATTCTGGATAGTTCATATAAATTGAATCATATAACATGTGGCCTTTTGAGTCTGGCTTCTTTCACTTAGCCTAATGTTCACGAGGTTCTTTCAGGTTGTAGAGTGTATCAGTGCTTCATTCCTTTTAGTTGCTGAATAATATTTGATTGTATGGATATACCACATTCTGTTTGTCCATTCATCAGGTGATTGATACTTGGGTCGTTTCCATCTTTTGGATTGTGAATAATGCTGCTATGAACATTTGTGTACAAATTTTTGTGTAGACGTATGTTTTTCAATTCATTTTATATGTACCTAGGAGTGGAATAGTTGGGTCATATGGTAATTCTGTATTTAACTTATTGAGAAAAAACCACACTGTTTTCCATAGAGTCTGCACCATTTTACATTGCCATCAACAGTGCACAAGGATTCCAATTTCTCCATATCCTCGCCAATACTTGTTATTCTGTTAAAAAAAATTTTTTTTATAATGGCCATTCTAATGGTTGCGATGTGGTATCTCACTGTGGTTTTGATTTGCATTTCTCTTATGACTAACAATGTTGAACATCTTTTCATGTGGTTATTGGCCATTTGTATATCTTCTTTGGAGAAATGTCTACTCAACTCCTTTGCCCATTTTTAATTGGATTGTTTGTGTTTTTGTTGCTGCAATGTGAGGGTTCTTTATATATTTCAGACATGAAGCTCTTAGAAGACATATGATTCACAAATATTTTGTCTCATTTTGTGGGTTGTCTTTTCACTCTCGGTGTCTTTTGATACACAAAAGCTTTTAATTTTGCTAAAGCCTAACGTCTATTTTTTCCTTGATTGCTTGTGTTTTATGTCATATTTAGGAAATTTGCCTAATTTAAGGTCATGCAAATTTTCACCTGTTTCCTTCTAATAATTTTATAATTTTAGCACTTACATTTAGGTTTTAATTCATTTGGAGTTAATTTTTTGTATGTGATGTGAGATAGGACTCCAGATTCACTCACTTGCATGTGAATATCTGCTGTCTCAGCATTGTTCATTGAAAAGTTTATTCTTTCCCCACTGAATGGTCTTTGCACCCTTGTCAAAAAATCAATTGACCATAGATGTAGGCTTATTTATGAACTCTCAACTTAATCCTGTTGATGCCAATACAATGCTGTTTTGATTACTATAGCTTTTAAGTAAGTTTTGAACTTAGGAAGAGTGAATCTTCCAACTATGCTCTTCTTCAAGATTGTTTCAGATATTTGGGACACCTTACAATTTCATCTGAATTTTAGGATATGCTTTTCCAGTTTTGCAAAAAGACCATTGGGATTTTGATAGTGATTGCACTGAATTCATGGATCACTTTGGGAGTATGTTAAGACATAATCTTAACATTATGTCTACCAATTCATGAATATCAAATGTTTTCCCATTTACTTAGATGCTCTGAGTCAAATATGTCCCCCAAAAGTTCATGTATTGAAAACTTGATCCCCACTGTACCAGTGTTAAGAGTGGGAAAATGGGGCCTTTGAGAGGTAATTGGATTCTGAGGACTGTATCTTTGTGCATGGATTAATCCATTCATGGACTAATGAGTTATCATGGGTGTGGACTGGTGGCTTTATTAGGAGTACATTAGAGAGCTCTTGTAATGCTTGCCATGTGACACCCTATGTCACCATGAGACTGTGTAGAGTTCCCACCCAGAAGAATGCCCTCACTAGATGCGTCCCCTGGACTGTGGACTTCCTAGCCCCCTAAACTGTAAGAAATAAATTTAATTTCTTTATAAATTACCCAGTTTCAGGTATTCTGTCATAAGCAACAGAAACGGACACAAAATTGGTACCAAGAAGTGGGGTGTTGCTGATAACAAATGCCTGAAAATGTAGAAGTGGCTATGGAACTGGGTGATGGGCAGAGGCTGGAAGAATTTGGAGGAGGAAGATAGAAAAAGCCTAGATTCTGATGAGGCTTTAGAAGACAAGAAGACCAGTGAAAGTTTGAAACTTCCTAGAGACTGATTAAGTAGTGGTGACCAGAATGCTGATAGAAATATAGACAGTAAAGGCCGTTCTGAGGAGGTCTCAGATGGAAGTGAGTAAGAAACTGGAACAAAAGTCACACTGGCATAGAACTTGGCTAAATTGTGTCCATGCCAGAGAGGTTTATGGAATGTGGAACTTAAAATTGTTGAACCAGGGTATTTGGCAGAAGAAATTCTCAAGCAGCAAAGCTTCCAGGCAGCTGTGTGGCTACTTGCAGCAGCCTATGCTGAGTTATGGCAGCAAAGCCATGATGTAAAGTTGAGATTTATAATTAAAAGGGAAGCAGAGGGTAAAAAATTTGAAAACTCTCAGCCTGGCTGTGTAAAGAGTAAAAAATGTTTGTTCAGGAGAGGAAAGAGAGGGTATATTCCAGTGACCATCTGCTAAGGAGATCAGGACAGAAAGGAGAAATTATTGAGAGAATGGAAAAAAGACTCCAAAGGCAGGATTTTCAGCTTGTGTTGCCATTTAAGTGATTTAAGTGACAATTACTGAAGTGGAAATATAGCTCTAACTGCTGATTTTTCATTAATTAATGGTGTCCTGAAATGTCAATACAGGATGCAGGACAAAATCATTAAGTACATACAAGACATGTCTTGCATGTCTGGCATCCCCACCTGAGTCAGATTAGCTTCTCACCACCCAGACCTATTTGCCTGTGAAAACCACGTCTTATCCTTATACATGATTATCCATCTATTCTCCATATATACTTGACTTTGGGACCTCATTCATCCATCACTTGAATAGCACAGATTTCTAGGCATCATTCTGTCCCACTTTCTTTAACTCTCTAAATTCATCCTGTACATATTGTTGCCAAGCAATTCCTTCGCTTAAAACATCTTTCATTCCATCAATTTTAGAATAGAATCCTAACTCCTTAACATAGCAAATAAGGCCTTTTGTTATCTGGCCTCTGCCTTCTACTGAACGTTTAATATCCATCCATGTCCTGCTCACTAGTTCTAAATGTGCCATATTATCCACTTGTAGTTTGCACACGCAGTTTCCTCTCATTTAAAATGCTTATCTCACCCGTGGAAGAGTTCCTATTATTCTTCCAAAACTTGGCTCAGGCATCATTGCCTCTGGAAAGCTTTCTTTGATATCTCTGGGTTCCCTCGATTAGTTCTTTCATCCTATGCAAACTTTACCACAATCTTGTACTGCAACATATTGTCATAACTTAACTATTTGCCTGTTTAAACAACCACATTTACAAACTACATTATAATTTGCCTACTCCTTTGCTAGTCCCACAACTCCATCCTCTTCCCAATTCATGGCTTCTTGATGGAAGGCCTGTATTTTTCTTAAAACTAGTGGTATGCAGTAAAGTACCTGCCCCAAAGCTGGAATTTTTTAAAAAATACATTTACTGAGTTTTTGTTTATAATTACTCCCCTTTGTCTTCCTGAAGTTGACACTAGATAACACTAAGGAAAACATACTTTTTATGTCATGAAATAATTGAAGTCTGTCTTAGTCTGCTCAGGCTGCTGTAACAAATACCTGACTGGGTAACTTATGACAGAAATTTATTTCTCACAGTTCTGGAGGCTGGGAAGTCCAAGATCAAAGCACCAGCCTATTTGGTGTCTGGTACAGGTCCAGTCCCTGCCAGATGGCCAGTGCCTACCAGCTGTGTCCTCACATAGTGGAGGGGGCAAACAAGCTCCCATAGGACTATTTATAAGGGCACTAATGCCATTCATGACAGCTCTACCCTCATGACCTAATCACTTCTCCAAAGGCCATCACCCCCTAATACCATCACCTAGGGAGTTAGGATTTCAGCACAGGATTTTGAGGAGAAACATTCAGACTACAGCAATGATTTTGTGAAGATTCTGCCATAGGTGTTAGATTTGTTAAACTTCTAAGTCCTTTTGTTTTGAATTTTAAAAACCCCAAACATTTAATAGCTTTGGACCTGAAATAATGGTCTATTCTTTTACTTAATATACCTAATTTGACAGCTCACAGGATATAGCAGGTATGTTTTCAAAATAAATATGACTAAAGAGCAATAAAAAAATATTTCTGAGAATAGAATTAGGAATTGGGTAGGAAATACACAATTCACAGCAATTACTACAACAAAGGAAGAGACAAGATTTTTATTTCTCTTTTTTAATGAAATCCATGCACAAAGTTTGACATCAGGTCAGGAAAAGGAACAACCCCAGAGACTGAGAGGTAGTTTGCAGTTCATTTTTATCTTTTATTTTGGTCCTTTAATCTAAAAATGTAGTTTCTTTGATCAATTATTTCATATGCTATTTAATGTTAGCTATGAAAAATATGAGCAGTGGTTTGTTGTTTTCCTAAGGAGAAATCCAAAGCACACCTCACCACTCACTGAGATGTTTATGATGATCACATGGTATCTAACATACGCTGCTGTAGAAAGAGGGAAAACAAACACCTTTTACTTTACAAATGCCTAAAGTCAATGTTTTCTCTTGTGAATTCTTCACCTCAGATTATTTTTAGAAGTGTCTGACAGGCACAAATACTTTCTTCATTTCTATTACACAGTCAAGGATTACCCATGGAATTTAATATCTGATAACTAAATTATAGGATTTTGTTCATATCCAGTACATTTGTTACATCACTCTTAAGTATGTCTTCTCTGATGAGCTTTGGTTTAAGGCTTTCATACATGCAAATCTACTTTCTAGGGGTCCTCTTCAATATGAATTTTATAGTGATTAGTAAGTGACGACCTGTGGTTAAAAAGTTTCCCACATGTGTTACATTCATAGGGTTTCTCCCCAGTATGAATTCTCTGATGTGCAATACGTGATGAGCTTTGTCTAAAAGTTTTCCCACATGTATTACATTTGAAGGGTTTCTCTCCTGTATGAATCCTTCGATGTTGAATAAGAGCTGAACTTTGGCCAAAAGATATCCCACATTCCCCACATCGATATGGTTTCTCTCCAGTATGAATTCTCTGATGATTACTAAGGGATGAATTACACCTGAATGTTTTCCCACACTCATTACATTTATAAGGTCTTTCTCCAGTATGCATTCTCTGATGCTGAATGAGAGCTGAACTTTGTCTGAAAGCTTTTCCACATACTTTACATTTACAGGGTTTCTCTCCAGTATGAATTCTCTCATGAATAATAAGTGTTGAGTGGGAACTTAAGGCTTTGCCACATTCATTACAATTATAAAACTTCTCCCCAGTATGAATTATTCGATGTCTATTAAGTCGTGAAATAGAAGTGAAGCCTTTTCCACATTCATTACATCTATAGGGCTTTTCTCCAGTGTGAATTCTTTCATGTTGAATAAGAGATGCACTCTGACTGAAGGCTCTCCCACATTCACTACATTTAAAAGGTTTCTCTCCAGTGTGAATTCTCTGATGATAACGAAGGGATGAGCTAGACTTAAAGCTGTTGCCACATTCATTACACAAATAGGACTTCTTTCTGGAATGAATTCTTTGACATCCAGGAAGGGATGTGCTACAACTAGATGACTTCCTACCTGGGTTATATTTGTAAGGGTTTTCTCCAGCATGGATTTTTTGATGTATAAAGAGGCCTGACCTTCGGCTGAAGGATTTACCACATTCTTTACATCTATAGGATTTCTCTACAGTATGGGTTCTTAGATGTTTATAAAGGGATGTACTGAGAGTGAAGGCTTTCCCACATTCTTTACAAACATACGGTTTCTCTCCAGTATGAGTTATTTGATGTTGAATAAGAGCTGAACTTTGGCTAAAGGCTTTCGAACAGTCTTTACATTTAAATAATTTTTCTCCACTATGGTTTTTCTCATGCTTACGAAGGGATGAAGTATTAATAAAGGTTTTCTCACACATACTACATTTGTATCGTTTCTCTGCTGTCATTTTTGGTTGATTAACTAAACGTGAATTCTGTTTGAAGCTGTTTCCTTGTATTTCACATTTTGGTGGTGTTTCTTCTCTGGGAACTATCTGTTGCCTAACATGGACTGACTTTGGGCTAAAGGTTTTGTTAAATTCAATATTTTTATGGCTTCTTTCTACAGTGAGGATTTTTTTGTGGGTGACTGAAACTATCTGAGAACTTTCCTTTTTGTTACGCTTTTTCTCTAGTCTGCCTTCATTTATGCAAGGTTCTTCTGATTTCAAGTCCCATGGTCCATTCCCTTTGTATCTTTTCTTTATCGGTCTCTGAAATGAAGAGTCTTGTGTCAGAGTTGACTTTGTGATGTTATGACTGTTCTTCCACCCTAAAGGAAAAAAAAAAGAAAGAAATTGAAGATGTTCCATGTGATATCACAGCATTTGGCTACTGAGACTAAATGTGTAGAATAAATAAATACTGATATTTAAATAAGGTCTTGGTATCTGGTCAAAAAATAGCAAGAGGAAAAAATAAGAAAGTTAGGCAGTATAAAAAAATAACTGATAGAAGCTGAAATACTAGGGTGAAGAAAACAATAAAGCAAACCCATTTAAAAAGGGTGAGAATTAAAGCCATATATGATAAACCCACTGCCAATATCATCCTGAATGAACAGGAACTAGACAGGATGCCCACTCTCACCACTCCTATTCAACACAGTGTTGGAAGTACTAGCCAGAGCAATCAGAGAAGAGAAGGAAATAAAGGGCATCCAGATTGGAAAAGATGAAGTCAAACTGTCCCTCTTTGCAGATGACATGATCCTATATATTGAACAGCCTAAAGCCTCTACAAAAAAACTCTTAAGAGTTGATAAATGATTTCAGCAAAGTTGCAGGATACAAAATCAACACACAAAAATCAGTAGCATTTCTATTCTCCAATAGTGAACATGCAGAAAGAGAAACCAAAAAAGCTTGCCCATTTACAATAGCCACCAAAAAAATAAAATACTTAGGAATTGAGTTAACCAAGGATGTGAAAAATCTCTATAATGAGAACTACAAACCACTGCTGAGAGAAATTAAAGAGGACACAAGAAGATGGAGAGATATCCCACACTCTTGGATTGGAAGAATCAACACTAAAAATGTCCATACTACCCAAAGTGATATACAAAATTCCAATGACATTTTTCTCCCAAATGGAAAAGAACTATCCAGACATTTATATGGAATAACAAAAGACCACACACAGCCAAAGCAATGCTGAGCAAAATAATAACAATAACAATAATAAAGCTGGAGGCATAACACTACCTGACTTTAAACTATACTACAAAGCTATAATAACCAAAATAGCATGGTACTGGCATGAAAACAGACACATCGATCAATGGAATAGAATAGAGAATCCAGAAATCAACCCACACACCTACAGCCATCTGATCTTTGACAAAGACACCAAGCCTATACACTGGGGAAGAGACTGCCTCTTCAGCAAATGGTGCTGGGAGAACTGGATATCCATATGCAGAACAATGAAACTAGACCCATACCTCTCACCATATACTAAAATCAACTCAAAATGGATTAAAGAATTAAATATACACCCTGAAACAATAAAAAACTTATTAAAGAAAACATAGGAGAGACACTTCAGCAAATAGGGCTGGGCATAGACTTCATGAATATGACCCCAAACGCACGGGCATCCAAAGGAAAAATAAAGAAATGGGACTATATCAAACTAAGAAGCTTCTGCACAGCAAAAGAAACAATTAACAGAGCTAAAAGACAGCCAACAGAGTGGGAGAAAATATTTGCAAAATACACATCTGACAAAGGACTAATATCCAGAATATATAAAGAACTCAAACAACTTTACAAGAAAAAAACAAGCAACCCAATTAAAACATGGGCCAAAGAGCTA
>NW_007732659.1:92297-110555 GCF_000696425.1 Galeopterus variegatus
AAAATCTGGAGGAAACAGATAAATTTCTGGACACACACAAGCTCCCAAAACTGAGCCATGAATGATCAATGGAATAGAATAGAGAATCCAGAAATCAACCCACACCCCTACAGCCATCTGATCTTTGACAAAGACACCAAGCCTATACACTGGGGAAGAGACTGCCTCTTCAGCAAATGGTGCTGGGAGAACTGGATATCCATATGCAGAACAATGAAACTAGACCCATACCTCTCACCATATACCAAAATCAACTCAAAATAGATCAAGGATTTAAATATATACCCCCGAAACAATAAAACTTATTAAAGAAAACATAGGAGAAACACTTCAGGAAGTAGGACTGGACACAGACTTCATGAATATGACCCCAAAAGCACGGGCAACCAAAGGAAAAATTAACAAATGGGACTATATCAAACTAAAAAGCTTCTGCACAGCAAAAGAAACAATTAACAGAGCTAAAAGACAGCCAACAGAGTGGGAGAAAATATTTGCAAAATACACATCTGACAAAGGACTAATATCCAGAATATATAAAGAACTCAAACAACTTTACAAGAAAAAAACAAGCAACCCAATTAAAAAATGGGCAAAAGAGCTAAATGGGCATTTCTCAAAGGAAGATATATGAATGGCCAACAGACATATGAAAAAATGCTCCACATCACTAAGCACTGAGGAAATGCAAATCAAAACCACACTGAGATACCATCTCACCCCAGTTAGGATGGCTAATATCCAAAAGACTGTGAACAATAAATGCGGGCGAGGTTGTGGAGAAAAAGGAACTCTCATACATTGTCTGTGGGACTGCGAAATGGTGCAGCCTCTATGGAAAATGGTATGGAGGTTCCTCAAAGAATTGCAGATAGATCTACCATATGACCCAGCTATCCCACTGCTGAGAATATACCCAGAGGAATGGAAATCATCAAGGTGAAGGTTCACCTGTTCTCCAATGTTCACTGCAGCACTATTTACAATAGCTAAGAGTTGGGACCTGCCCAAATGTCCATCATCAGATGAGTGGATACAGAAAATGTTGTATATCTACACAATGCAATACTACTCTGCTATAAGAAAGAATGAAATACTGCCATTTGCAACAACATGGATGGACCTAGAGAGAATTATATGAAGTGAAACGAGTCAGGTACAGAAAGAGAAATATCACATGTTCTCACTTATTTGTGGGAGCTAAAAATAAATAAATAAATACACAAATAAACTGTGGGTGGGGAAGGAAGAAGACACAACAAGTACAATTCCTTGAAGTTGATATGACAAGCAAACACATGAGGTTGTTGGGAGGAAGGGGAGAGGGGGGAGGGAAGAAGGGGAGAGGGAGGAGGGAAGGAGTTTTCAGTAATGGGCCACAATAATCAACCACATTGTATATTGACAAAATAAAATTATTATAAGTAAATAAATAAATAAATAAAGAGCATAAGAGAGTAAGAGTGACCATAAGAATTTGCTAATGGAGAAAAGAGATTAAAAGGGAAGCATTAGCTGGGCAAGGCAGTCTGGGATCAGAATACAAAGTCCATGATAGACTCCTAAATTATCTTCTTGACATTTCTCTTCTTTGTGTAATCATTCGTAATCTGAAATGTCTTCCCCTCTGTTCTCCCATGCCAAATGCCTTTGTATTCTTCAGATTCAATTCAAAAGTTAACTCTCTTTTAGTCTTTTCTTGACTCTGAGCTTCCACAGTCCATTCCCCTTACTATAGCACTTACCAGTGTGTTACATATATATTATAAACTGTCATAATATATTATATATACACATTATATACACATATATAGTATATTTATATATCTTTCTAAATCTATATATCTCACTTTTCTCTAACATAAGCGTTTTTTACAAGTATATTATGCCCTCTTTTCCAATATATCCTCTTGATGGCAAACCAATTACATATAAAACTTGTTTGCTCTGTTAATCTGCTTTAGTTACATATATATCTTAATTTGAACAATGTCAAATATTTTTACTTACATATTAATTTCATATATACACATATACATGCATATATGTATATATACATATATATTACACTTATACACACACACACTTCAAACCCTTGGAGAAGTTGCCTTCCAGGACGGTACATTGGTAACTGAGGTTTCAGGGCTAGTTCAAACAGGAAAGCATTACTGCACCGCTACAAGGTAGGCATGAAACCAACAGCTGCAAGCTAGGAAGGCAGCCTGTTCATACATCAAACAAGAAAAACTATATAGGGAGGGCTGAAAAGAGTCAAAGATCAACAGACAGGCATGGATATAAAAAGGTAAAGCAGGGTTAACATGAAAAAGTGGTAAAGAACAGAATTCAATAAATATTAAATTTTTTCAGGGGAATAGTTGTGCTCAGTTTGGCATTTTCTCCTGGGCTAGAGTTGACCATTTAAGGAGACTGTTACGGGCAAATGTGTTCCCCAAAGTTCATAATTGGGACTTAATCCCCACTGTGACAGTTTTAAGAGGGTTATGGTAATTGAAAGGTAGGCCTATACGAAATGATTAAATTGTGAGGACCATGCCCCTAGTGAAGGATTAATCCATCGATGGTTTAATGGTGGCCATGGGTGTGGTTATGATGGCTCTACAAGTAGGGTGAGTGAGAAGCTTAGCTCTTTCTTCCTTAAGCCATTTGCCATGTGACACCCTGCATCGCTGTAGAGACACTACCAAGAACATGGCCCTCACCAGGTGTTCCCTGGATTTTGGACTTCCCAGCCTCTGAAACTATAAGCAATAAATACTGTTTCCTTATAAAATACCCAATTTTAGGTATTCTATTATAAGCAGCAGAAACAGATGAATACAGGGATCCCTTGCACCTCATTGTATCTGAGATTCCTACTTATTTGACATTCACTTCCTCACTCACCTCTGTACAAATTCCTTCTGCTTAGTGAATATAATATAGTCTGCTTTCTCTTTTCTTCTACCAGTGTTCATTTTTCAGTTTCCTTCATGGATAACTCCTCTTCTGTATCCTCTTTCAAAAACAATATTCTCAGGGTTTTGGAATTTTTTTCCCCACTCCACACCACTCCTTAACTAATATTATATGTACGCATATCTTTACTATTTATTGTAAGAAAAAGAGGTTTTTTTTTTTTTTTTTTTTTTTTACTCTTTGCTTAATGCTTTCTTAGTTATTTCTCCACTGTAGGCTTTCTAAATCAATCAAATTTCAATCCTTTACTTGGGCCAAATGTACAGGGTGTGGTGACAAAAATGGAACACTTTCCCGTGTGTATATAAGCCATTGTTGCCAGATTTAGTACATGTGCTGGCAAGAAGGTAGCAAGATTCCGCAATTTAGATTCTGGACTATAAGTAATGGTATAGACCCTGCCTTGGGCCTTAGTGTAAAGACAAGCTGCAGCTATGTGACCACCTCAGCCTTACTAGAGCCCTGAGCATCAGGATTGGGTATCTAAGAGGTACTTTGTTTCCCATGCACTACTGTCTCTACCATAGTCTCCTAACTAGTCTCCCTGCCTTCAATCATGCTCTCTGACAATTCAGTCTCCACACTGCAGTCAGAGTAATCTTTCTAAAACCCATACCTTATTGTGTTGCAAACTTCCTTAAGAAGATCTTCCTCCGATAGATCGTCAATGACTCTTATTTGAGGTCTAGAGTCCTGAACTTGGTGAACAAGGTGCACTGGATCCGACATTTCTCTATCTCTGTGCTCACCTACCTCCCCTGGCTTCTCGCCAGGTGTGCTGTGAACTACACGCAGTTTCTGGAGCACTCCATGTTTTTCCTTGTTTCTTTATGTTTACATATGCTGGGGACATCCTTTCCATTCACAAATATCCAGTAAGTGCCTACTATGGGTCAGGTAATGTTCAGGGGAACGCAGATAACGTGTTGAATAGGATGGGGTTCTAGCCTTCAAGCAGCTTATACTTTGGTATGTGTGTGCTGTGGACGGAGGGGGGATGAAGTGACAAATAATAAGTAAATGAATGAAAGCCACATGGCTATCTGAAGAGAGAGCTTCACAGGCATAAGCAGCAGCAAACAAAAGTAAGCCTGACTTCAGAGGAACAGCAAAGAGACCGGTGTGGCTCGAGTTCAGTGAGCAAGAGGGAAGGTGGTAAAGGAGCAAAAGGAAGGAGGCAAATCATGCAAGGGACCCTAGGTCACCTGAGGGGCCTTGGAGTTTTACTCTGAACATAACGGGAAGCCATGAAGGAATTACGGACTCACTGAAGTTGGCTGCTGCGTAGAGAATAGAATGTACTGAAGCACAAGTGGAAGCAGAGAGGAGAGGGCCCTTACAAAGCTGCTGTAGCTGTGTAGGTGAGAAAGCAGGTAGGAAGAGCTAACAGGGCTGAGACTAAGAACAGGGCACTAAGAGGGAAAAAGAAAAGTTACCAGTCACTCCGAGGTTTCTGGCCTGAAGGTGATGAATGCTGGTAACAGTCACTGACAAAGGAAAAAGTAGGAAAAGAGCAAGCCTGAGGGGGTATCTGTTTTAAATATGTTTGTTATGACTGAGATGCCTTAACAGACACTGAAGATATCAAAATAGTCAGTTGTATACAGTCAGCCCACAGTATTTGCAGGGTACTGGTTCCACGGCCTCCACAGATACCAAAATCTACAGATGCCCAACTCCCTTAGTCAGCCCTCTGTATCTGTAGCGTCCACATCCATAAATTCCATCAACTGCAGGTTGAAAATACAGTATTTTTGATACCAGTATGCATCAAACCAACCAGATTAAAAATATGGTATTTTCAACCAACTGTGGATCAAAATATTTTTGACTTGTGCTTGGTTGAGTCTACTGATGCAGAACCTGCAGAATATGGAGAGCCGATTATATTATTCTGGAGTTGCAGGAAAAGGTCTATAGATAGGCAGTTGGTAGTCATCAGCATGCTGGTTTTATTTAAAGCAAAAGAACTGAAAGAAATCACTTGGTCACTGTGACATTTAGTGGTTAAGAAGAATATCAGGAAGAGTATAGTGTTTTAGAAGCCAAAGGAGGGAAGTACTTTAGGGAGGAGTGAATGATCAATTGTGACAAATAACTTGACGATTAAAAACTTAACCCTGATTGTGGCAAGGTAAAAGTTGCTTGGGATTTAATGACAGTGCTCTTATTGGAATAGTAAGGAAGAAAGCCCAACTGGAGTGCACAGAGCAAAGGAAAAGAGAAACATCAAGTACAGAAACCCTTTTAAAACTTTTTGTTTAAAGGAGAATAAGGAAATGCGACATGGGGAATTTTTATTTTTTAATCAAAGTGATTACAGCTACAAGGGTCCATGGGAAACCCATGCACACTCTAAAGTGCCAATGCCTTAGTCCTGAATTCCTGTTTTCCACTGAAGCAAACATGAGTCCTGGATTACGGATATCCTAATTGTCCCTTATGATCTACTTAGAATTTTCTACAGGCCTACAAATGTCTCCTGAGGTGCATTTCAACCTTTGCTCCCTCCTAGAATCAAGCCTGGGACTGAGTTACCTCATGAACAAGGTTAAGACTCGGGTCAGAAGTTTAGAGACCAGAATGATCTTGCTAATTACCACTGCCCTGACTAGTTCCTGTCATTACGTCTAGATTCTCCCCCCTGGCTCTTAATACACTTTGAATGTCTCTTCAGTCTTCTTCCCTCCCTAGATGATTTCATCCACTCCCACACCTCCTACACAAATGTCTACTCTGACTCTTCTAAAAATAGAGGTTTTTCCAACTGCCTACTAGAATTTCCATTTCAGTATCTTTCTTTTTAAACTTAGCCTGTCCAAATCTGAATGTTTGAAAAGTACATTCCTTTTCAAACCCTTTTTCTAAGTTTCCAAGTTCAGAATGACATCATAACCTTTCCAGTTACTTTCCAGATACCTTCCATAACCTTTCCAGATTCTCAGTTTCATCTTGGAATCCTCTCTCTCCTGCATTCCAAGTCTAGGGAGTCATCAAATTCTCTTAAATTGCATCACTTTCTAACGCTGTCACTAACAAGTCCAAGTTCAGGATCTCCTTACTCTAGAGTGGCTACCGCTACTGACCCTCAATTTGCTCCTTTGACCCCCGTTTCTCACCTTTCCAGTATTATTTCCCACTGGATTCATCCCTCAATACATAAAACTCCTTTTGTTAGTTCAAAAAGCATTGATTGCTCCTTATTTTACTCATTTATCAAATATTTAAAAAGCACCTACTAGGTCCTAGGCACTGGTGATGCGCAATACACTATGGATCCAGTAATGAAAAGAAACAGTTCTTTTGTTCAAGGAGTTTACAGTTTGGCATTAGAGACAAAAATGTCACTAGGCAATCACAACACAATGTGATAATTTCTACAACAAAAACACAAGGTAGACATGGATGCAAACATGAGCTTAGTACAAAATCCAAATTATCCTTAGAGAGTGGAGAGTGCAGTAGGGAAGGGGTGCAGGTGGTGGTTAGTTTTCTGGAAGAACTGACATCAAAGATGGGAATTTAAAGGATTAGCCATAGCCTAGATGGAAGGGGAACCCTCATGCTGAAGGCAGCATCTAAGTCTTCGAACCCCAGCCAGCTTTCCAGACTTATTCAAGTACTTATTAAAGTATCCCTCACCACCTTATCCTGTAGGCAGGCAGATTCAAAGTTACTCCTATAAAAATGTCACTTGCATTTGCAGTCTCACAAGGTTTTCTAGAGTCAGAGAACTGAGAGAGCTATGCTGGGAACTGTATATAACACCAACAAAGGAGGCAGTACTGCATATTTGCATATAAAAAAGCAGAGTGAATTGTACAATGAATCCCCAAGCCAGCTTCAACAATCACCAACCCTGTTCTACATTGTTAAGGGCTGAATTGTGTCACTCAAATAAAGCTATGTTTAAGCCCTAACTTCTAGTACCTCAGAATGTAACCTTATTTGGAAATAGGGTCTTTGCATATTTAATCAAATTAATATGACGTTACCAGGGTGGGCTCTAATCCATTATGACTGATGTCATTGTAAAATGGGGAAATTTGGACACAGAAATACACAGAGGAAACATGATATAAAGACACACAAGGAGAACACGATGTGAAGACAAAGGTGGAGATATGACTGGTGTGGCTGCAAACCAAGGAACACCAAATACTGCCGGTCACCAGTACAAGACGGGAAAAGGAAAGGGAGAGTCTTAGATGGAGCAGGGCCCTTTCTATGCAGAGTCTTAGAGGGAGCAGGGCCCTGCCAATACCCTGATTTTGGACTCCTATCCTCCAGAACTGTGAGGCAATAAATGTCTGTTGCTGTAAGCCACCCAGTTAGTGGTACTGTGTCATAGCAGTCCTAGCAAACTACACAAACCCCTACACTGCTCCTCCTAGATTATGCTAAAGCAAATCCCAGACGTCAATCATTCCATCCGTAAATGTATCAAAACTACTATTGTCATGCCCACCAAAATTAACACTGTTTGCAGTTATTTTTGCCCTTATGTATAAACTTATCATATGTCAAAGGAATTTGAAATAATTATTCTCTACATGGCCAAGCCACGAACCTGAAATGCAATTAGGGTCATTTGTTTCATTTTGCTTTCAATAGTTAGGGGATACTTTTTTGTTTTTATTTAATTTTCTTATAATTTTATAAAACATTTTATAGTTCTAAAGTCAAAATTATTAAATAAGATCTTCAAAAACTTCTAGATTCTATCCCTGTTCCCTCCACCCTTTTTCTTCCTTCACCTTATAGGTAACCATTTTTATTGATCTGCCTTTATCTTCTTTTTTTCCTTCTTTTTTTTTAAATAAAAAAATATACACACACTTTTTCTTGGGAGGGGGGTATCCCCTTCCCCACTCCTATAAATAAGTACTATACTTACAGTTTTGTTCTTTTTCCCACTTACTGCTATATTCTGGAGATCAGCTCACAGCGGAACTTGCAGAGGCCTTCTTCATACCTTTTTACATCTGCACAAAATTCTATTGTGTGGATTTACCACGGTTTATTCAACCAGATTCCTTTGACGGACATTTGGACTCATCTAACTTTAATACATCAGGACTCTACATTAGGACATAATAAAAATATAGCTATAAAGCTTTAAATCAATTTCCATATTGCTAATAAACAAACATAACATTTATATAATCCTAGCCCAAACTGGACCTGCTGAGCTAACATCATCCAGGACTACAGGTAACCAAGAAGAGAGCAGACTGAGGCCTCAGAACTACTCCCCAGAGTGAGGAAGCTCTCTCTGTACTGACATGGAAAGGGCTTCAGTATACATCAAGTGAAAGGGGGCAGAATAAGGTGTATTGCATAGTAGAACCGGAATGAAGAAAGAAGAAAAATATACATATTTGTTTATATGCGGATAGAAGAGCTCTTCCAACTATTGCTGCTGTCTCTTCTTCACATCTGACTTTCTCTCTACACACACACACACATATGTGTTTTCTGCCCTGAACGTCCTCCTACGTAGAGTGCGTCCTGCAGTTGTCCACCTCTTCCCTTCCACTCACCCCATCAGTCCCATTCTTGCTTCTGCCCCACTACTACCCTTGCTAAGGCCACTATGATCTCCATGTGGCTAAGACAAGACATTCTCTTCACTTCTCACCTCACTTACCTCTCAGCAGCAATGTGACACGGATCCCTCTTTTCCCTCTTCCTAAACTAGAGTGACCCCATACCTTACTCCACACTCTTCTCACTTCCCGTGAGCCACAGTCTCCTTTGTGTACTCATTTCCCTCCTCCTCATCTGTAATCTTCAGATCTCCTTAGGGTTTAGTCCTAGGCCTCCAATTCCTGTCACTCTCTGTCTCTGTCTATGGGCCAGCTTCAATTACAAAATTATACTCTAGGCAAAACTTCTTTGCTCTCTACTCTCACTTACAGCCGACTCAAACTTGCAACTGAGACGCCTCAAAGTCACCTCAAAGTCAAGATACCTAAAACCAAATTCATGATTATTCCCTCCAACCTGTTTAAGTTCTGTCTCTGTAAATGGCACCAGTTCTCAGTTTAAACCTTGAGAGGCATCCTTCACGCCCCTCTCTCTCTGATCCCTCATCTAATCAATTACCAAGAACTGTTTATAAATATATCTCAAATTCATCTACTTCTCCGCATCTCTACTGCTACCATCTTATTATGAGCCTTGCCTTCAGTGGCACCACACTCTCCCAATTTTCTTCCTATCGTACACCTACACCTGTCTTCCCTATGAGTTTATTTTTCTCTACCTGGCTCCTCAAAATGCTGGAGTTCCTCAAGACTGAGTCCTAGGCTCTTTCTTCCTCTTACTGTAATCTGAACCTTCTTCCTAGGCTAACTCAACCTCAACACTTGTTTCGATTAATCTAGACTGACCAGCATCTCCCAAATTTACATTTCATGCTCAATCTATATTTCGAAGTGTAGTAATGCAAAGCCAGCAGGCTACTTGACATTTCTACTAGGATAACTGGGTCAATCAAAGACAATTTAATTCATCCAAAATCAAATTTATACCATCCTCCAATCTGATCTTCCAGTGTTACTCAATCTCAGCAAATGATTTCACTGTCCATCCCAGAACAAGCCACAAACAAAGCAAGCATTTCTGAGAACTCCATCTCCATTGTCTATCAAACCTAATCAATCTCCAAGTCCTGCTGCTTTTATCTCCTAGACATCTCTGGAATTGGTTCACTTATTTCTGTCTCCATCACCACTAACCTAGTCCAAGTCACTCATGCACTCATTATATCACTGGAAGCCTACTCTGGCCACGTACTGTTTTAGGTTTTGAGGAAATGGGAACGAATGGCACAGGCAACACGGCACAAGAGAGTTGCTTACAATGCAGAGGAAAAGACAGATGATGAATAAATATGTACTATTGTGCAGTGATAAGCATGCGGAAGGAAAATAAATCATGGCGAGGGGATAAACAACATACAGGATGGAGGGCCATGTTTTAGACAAGCTGCTCCTGTTCAAAAAAGTGACACCTGAGCAGAAACCTATGCAATGCAAGACAGTGGTGAGCCACATAGGCACATGGTCATGAGGAGGAGAAATGGTCAAGAAAAGGAAAGAAAAAGCAAGTGCAGAGGCCCTAAGGTGGGAGCCCCCTTGGCCCGTGAGGTGAACCGCAGGGCAGCCAAGGTAATTAAGAGTTCTCAAATGAAGGGCAGAGCAGGAAACGGAGGTGAAGAGGTGGCCGAGGCCAGACCATGTAGGTCTCTGAAGGCCATGACGGGGACTCTGGACTGTGCTCTATGTGACAGAGACACAAGAGGTTTTGAGCATTGGAGTGACACAACCCAATTTACCTTTTAAATAGATCATTCTGGCAGCTACAAGGAGAAGAGATGGTGGTGGCAGGAGGGAGGTGCAGGGCCCATGTTGGGGAAAGCAGGGGGACAAGAACAAGATAAACTCACACAAATGAAACAGGGCTACAAAGCACTCTGGCTCCACTTTCACCTGTAACAACAGTCACTTTAAAAACCACTACTATGTGACTAGGGCTGCTGCTAACCCCTGCGGCACCTTGTGCCAATCAGCAAAAGATGCCCCTTTCAGTGTGCAGATGCAGCCCCAGCAAAGCTGCTGAGCGACCCTCAGCTCACACCCCACATGGTTCAGTACACCCTGGAGGGCTTCCTGCATCAGGAAAACAAAGGAAGAAAGACAAGGAAGACAAAGAAAAAGACAAGGATAGAAAAACAAACTTTCATTGGAAGGACTTGATTACCTAGATCATCCCTGGAATTTTAAAAACTGTAGATTTCCAGAATATTTTCACACTTGGGTGTAAACCAAGCTTATGAGATGTACAAGTTGGTTTAACCCCATTATTCTTATTACAACTCTTCAGAAAAGCACAACCTCAGTGACTACACACTGGGCTCATTCCTTAAGCAAGAGACCAAACGAGAGAGACATATTCTTTGAGCCATTTTTTCCCTTCACTCAATTTAGAACTTTGATACCACAAGACGACACAAGTTTTTCTTTTTATGTTGTTTTGTTTTTCCTATTTGTGAATAGTTTCAAAGTAAAAATAACTTTTTCAAAGTACATTTTGAGGTTCTAGGGAGTCCTACCACTGGGAACATAAGCTTTTCCGCCACTGGCTGTGCAAAGGTGGGTATTTAGTTCTGGTCTAGAGCCAATAATCTGAGGCAATTCCAAGAACACCCAGGTCCTTCAATGGTGCTCGCAGTGAAGTGTGCTCCCGCTGGGAAGGGAAGCTGTTCTGAGGCCACTTTGGTCCAGGCCGATGTGAGCCTCGCAGGGCATAGCACAGACACAACCACACGTCAGCACCTCCAGGACTCTCCCCCGACTTCCATCTTTGATGAATGAAAGTAGTGCCATCCCATCAGGAGGATCAGAAAACAGCTCTGATGTCCATCACTTCACTCATTAATCCACTCAGTTTTCCTTCAGGACGTGCTCACAAACCTGGGGAGGGGGCTGAGCACCCCCTGCCCCACTGGTAGGTGCCCAAGTCTCTCTGGACAGCTCTGGACTCCATTCATTCATTCTACTCATTTTAATCCAACGAAGAGTCACTCCTCTCAGGAAGCGAGACTCGTTCCCCTACCGGATGCTCCGGAACCATTCTTTCTTCTCTTCCTCTGATCTTTCACACCAGACTCAGTCCACACCTAAAAGCTGGACTGGCACCTCTCCTAACCATCAACTGGCTAGCTCCTGCCTGTGTTGTTTACTTTGTGATGGCTTCTGGCAGTTTCCACAGTTAGTGTATTTCTCCCAGATGACAGCCTGGGCTTTTGGGCTGAGGCGGTCTGTCCTACAGTTCCTTGCTGTGCCCACGGCCCAGGCCATCACCTACTCTCTGGATATAATAGCTGCTGACCAGCCCTTACACTTCTCTGCCATGAGGGTTTTCGTGGTGGCCGCAGGATGGTCTCTGTAGAGTGTACACCTGGGCTTGGCCCCAGGCTGCTTACGACTGCTCAGAACCTGTACTGGGCTCTCAGGCAGGGACCAAATCCTAAGCCAGGGCCTGTGGCTTAGTGGGAGCTGATCCCCGCTGTTCCTTCCTGCTGCATTTACCCCTGCCTTTGCTCCCTGTGGACATGCGGGATTCCCTTCTCCAGACCTTCGCATACGCCATTACTAGGGCCTGGAACATTCTCCACATGCTGGGATTTCCGGCCCTTCCTCAGGGAAGCCTTTGCTGACACTGCCCCTCCTGTTCTGCCTTCTCATGGCATGTTGTCCTTCCCAGAATGAGTAATTCTCAACCTGTGTGTGTCAGTGCATTCGCCCTTGTCCTCCCCACTAGATTGTGAGCTCCCCAGTGCAGGACCTGCATCCCTTTCTGCCCAAGGCTATCCCGCCTGCACCCAGCACAGACTTGCTCACCACTTACAAAGGGACGACAAAGCAGGGGTGAGGGTTCAACATCCCAAGTACAGAACTCTCAGTCACTGACGGCTGCCTCTCCTTTTCTCTCCTCTGATTACTTCTCAGGCCTGGTCAGATTCCTCTTTCTTACCCAACACATAAATGTTGGTTCCTGGGATTCTGCTCTCTGCTCTGTTCTCTCACACGGTCAGCTCAAGGCTTCAAATTCCACCTTCCTATTGATGGCTCCCTGATCTCCCATTTGGGTTCCAACCCTGTCTATATAACTGTCCACCAGAGATTTCTACCCAAGTATTTCATTCACATCTCAAATGAAAACCATCCCACACTGAACTCATCCTGTACCCTTATCAAGCTGGCTCCCTCTCTTCCCTCATGAACCCCACAGCACAGGCCTTCGTCAAAGCCATACTAACTCCTGCCTACATTACTGCAAGAAGCACTGCAAGGTTTCCCACCTTTATCAATGTAAATCTATCCCCCACAATGCTTCTGAAGTGACCATTTTTATTAAATTCAAATCACATAAGAACTTCATGATTATATTCTTTGTGAAAAATTAAAACACTGTATGTAAATAAAATCCTCTTTCAGCACCCTTATTCTTGATCCTATTCCAAGTGTAACTAATGCAACCAACTAAGGTGTGTCCGCCTAACCTTTCTCTCAATGCTTCCATGCATATACACATACAGACAAACACACACACAACTTTCTTTAAACATACACGGTGACATGTCATAATAATGCTTTGTAACGTGCCTTTCTCCTTAATGGGTCTTGGAGTTCTGTCCACATCAGTGTATTCTTTCTTTCTAGCAGGCAATGCATGCCAGAGTAAGGATATTACCACAGCTTCTTTAGCTACTTTTCTGTTGAAGGACGTTTAAATTGTTTTTGATTCAGACCAATTCTCCTAAGACATCAAGGACCATATAATTCTCTGCTTAAATTCTTCAATTATTTCCAGTCATCCATCAGACAGTTCACATCTCTTAGTACTGTACCAAAGCACTTACAGCATGGCCCTTACATAGCTTTCCAATCTCATTTTCTTTCTCATCTCTTTCTTTTCGTATATACATAGCCTGAGCTTCAGCCAGAATTAATTATTTGCAATTCCTTAAATATGAATACATGAATGAATGAATTCATGAAAATGCAGCCCTTCTCTGAAACAGCAGAAAAGAACGAGAAAAGAGGTCCAGAGAGATTTATTTGTGGAGTGATTACATGAGAATAAGAAGAAACTTGTGTCTAGGAATCTGGGCTTCCCCTTCCCCGCCTCTTCCTGAGGACTGAGAACCTACAGGAAGTTTTTCAGCCTACACTCCAAGCTGCACCTCTTATTAACCAACTCTTTGCCTGCAGCAATTCCCAGTACCTCGGGCCCACCCACTCACCTAGACAGGAACCTGCAGGACTTTCTTTCTCTACCTTCCAGGGATCTTCTCCTCGCTGCAACAGGGAGATCACTCTCGGTTTGGCAAACTGGAGTCCTGCTCATAGACCCAAAAAAAAAAAAAAGGCTTGGTCTTGTTTTGACACAAATAGGTATCCCACACCGAGGTCAAGGGTTCAGATCCCCACACCAGCCAGCTGCCAAACAAGGAGATATCTCAGATTTAAGGGCAAAACTCAGAGAATTGCTCTACAGAATGGAGGAGAATCTGACTCCCTTTCAAAGATGGCAATGATCAGCAAACTATGGGTCTTGGGCCAAATCCAGACCACCGCCTATTTATGTATGGCCCTCATGCCAAGAATGGTTGGGGGGAAGAAAAAAGAGAGAAATATGTTACAGAGACCGTATGTAACCTGCAAAGCTTAAAATATTTACTACCTAGCCCTTTATAAAAAAGTTTGCTGACCCCTATGAAAGACAAGTTGGAAAGGCAAGTGGTAGGTCCAGATGTTGAACGAAACCCTCTGTTGAGAGAAGAGGAAACAAAACATAGAACAAGTGTGGAGAAATGAAGCCTGAACCATGAAGAAAACTTCCAATGTGCTACTATATAGAGGGAAGAGGACAGTGATTCTCCTCCATTCTCTAGAGCAATTCCATAACTATAAGAGGGAATGTGTTTATAATATTTTTTTAATAGAGATCTGATTTGTATAATTCTGAGGCAAAACTCAGCTCAAATTTTTTGATGACCCACAGCTTTCATTCAGGGAATGAATGGGTGCTGAGATATTCCAATTTCTGAATTCTGTATCTATAGTGCAAATTTCCTTACCCAGTGAGGCCAGGTTACTATAGTTCTCCAGCATCACATCCCGGTACAAGTTCCTCTGAGAAGGATCCAGCTTTCTCCACTCATCCCGAGTAAAGAGCACAGCCACATCCTCGAATGTCAGTGACACCTGTAAGGACAAGCCATTCCAGCAAACCTAGGACCATCCTCACACAGAGTGAAGAAGGCAGCAGATGGACTATGTGTGAAATGCTTCTGATGCTATTCAAGGTTCTGAAGGTTCCAGGTCATTTGTTTAATGAACAACTGATCAGTGACAAATATATACTGAGCAGCGCAAAGTATGAACCAGGCATTGTGTTAACTACTGTGAGATGTTTATCTTCTTTTGATGAGTACTTGATAATACATATTAAAAAGCTCAGAAATGTGTATATTCTTTAACTCACCAATTACTATTATAATGTACACCAATTACTATTGTATTGTAATGAACAGTGCACAAAAGTACACCCACAAGGATACTTATTATGGTGTTTGTAAGAGCAAAAAAATGGAAACAACCTAAATACTCACTGAAGAAGACTAGGTTAAATAACCTAAGGCACTATCTGTGTGCCTACTCAAGTTTGAGAATAGTAATTATGGAAAATTAAAATAGCTATAATTTACTGAATGCTTTCTATGGGACATGTAATGCATTTACAGCAACAACCCTATGAGGAAAATACTATTATTGTCCTCATTTTACACAAGAAGAAATGAAGTCACGGAGAGGGTAAAAAATTTGTCCAAGTCACACAGCTGGTCAGTGGTAAAAGTGGATTTGCAATCCAGGTGAATGTCTGTATCTCCATTCTTTTTTTTTTTTTTTTTTTTTCCCTTTTTGTCTTTTTTTGTGACCGGCAATGGATCGCAACCCTCAGTGTCGTGCCCGTACCGGACCGGGACCGGCAACGGGATCGCAACCCTTGGTGTTGCGCCCGCACCTCGCTCAGCCAGTGAGCGGCCGGTCTGTATGTGGGATCCGAACCCTCGGTGGGAGCGCCGCCGCACTTCCCAAGCGGCACACTGTAGCAGTGCGCCACCGGGCCGGCCCCGTATCTCCATTCTTAACCACTCTGCAAAACTGCCTCTAAATGCCTACTTCATAGGCTTAAGAACTAAATGAGATAATCTATATGATGGAGATGGATAGTGACAATGACTGCACAATGATGTCAATGTATTTAAAATGCCACTGAATTATACACTCAAAACGAGTTAAAATGGTAAATTTTATAGTATGTATATTTTCCCAAAATAAAAAAAGGTTAAAATAGTAAATACATGCATACATACATAAATAAATGTGCACAGAAAATGATTCTGAGGGATGCATACCAAAGGGCTGACAATAATTATATCCAGATGTTGAAGTAAGAGTAACTTTACTTTTTATACAAATATATTATATTTTTTATTCTCTGAAATTTTTACCATGAGCATGCAATACATGTATAAGAAAAATAATGTACCGGCATATGGGGGAATACAGGAAATGATCTTTGCCCTCAGAGAATGTACAATCCAATTGACAGACAAGGAAAATGCATGAAATAATTTGAACAATGAAAGAAAACTGTGTAGCTGGGTTGGACTGTACGCCGTATCCTAGTTCAATCCTTATTTTAGAGATGAGGAACATGAGGTCCAGGACAGTGAAGATTCCAGGTCACATGCTTTACTCGTGACAGTGACAGGACCACAACTAAAGTTTTCTGTCAACCCAGCACTACCTCACTGTTCTCTCTGGTCTTAAACTTTTGGTCACTGAGTTTTACACCCAAGTCCTGATGCATGGGCAGCAGGTGTAGTTAGAGAACTTGCTTATGGGATTCATGGGCACACAGGGATGGAGAAGGTTCTGAGCAGGTAAGCAGCTTGGCTCTACTGAAATGGAATGAGAAAGACCTAAAGGAAAAAAAGAGCAGCCCAAATATGCGATGTCAGGTCCTGGCCGTAACGTCGGAAGATCAAACCCCACTGCATTTGTGAGTCCAAAAGATAATGTCACATTGCTGAAGAGCTCTGGTAACATGGGGCTGGATCTGTGCATGTGCTGAAAGACGTACCAGAGGAGGGGCTGGACGTCGAGCACTGAATGAGGGCCAGACGCGTCTGAGGCTGAATTCAGATTGCTTGACTTACCTGAGCCCCAGTTTCCTTGTATGTATGTAAAATGGGGATACTTCCTGTGCTACTGCGAGAGTGAGAAATAACAATTGTAGAGCCTGCAGCATGTTTCCCAGCACACGGGACACCCAACATCAATTGTTACCGTGAGATGAAGAAGAGTAAAGAAAGGACAAGTATTTTCTGGGTCCTAGAAACACTGTACAGCAGTTTCTATCTGTCAACATTAACATTATTAACATAACAATATCATTCAGCTACCACAACAACCACACACTGAGCAGTTACCTATGTGTCCAGCCCTGATCCAAACACTTTCCCTGCACTAACTCATGTGATCCTTTCACTTACTCTAGGAGGTAGGCATGGTTATTACTCCCATTTTACAGGGGAGGAAACTAAACAGAGAGGTAGAGTCATTTGCCCAAGGCCCACAAACAGTAACAGAGGAGATGGGTTAAAACCCGGCCATCTGGCTACGGAACCCCACTTCCTAACCTTTGCGTACACTGCCTCTCCACCACTGATATTCCACAAAACCCTCCCCAGCCTCCTGAGGAGACCCCTCCAAGTGTGTCTCCTGCAACGTGGCTATCCTTTGCTCATGTGATGTCTCGCTTGGAGGGGTGAAACATAAAGATAAAAATGGCAGTCAAGATCAGTTTTTAGGGAGTGGTACAATAAGGCCTATGATCCACAAAGTTAAGAGGGAGAAAAAACTAAAAACTGTGAGTTGGAGAAGCCTGGAGAAGGTATCAGGAGGATTCTCAGGTGAGAAAAAAAAGAAAGAAAAGCATTCTTGCCAAGGGCAGGGAGGGAGACTTGGATGAGTGAAGGAGGCAGGGCCAGAAAGGAATTTTCCCAGGTGTGTGTATTCTGTTTCTAGTGATATAAAGGCACGTGGCATCTTACCTGCCAAATTAGCGATCATATGATGGATTTAGTGAACAAAGGTATGTTTGCTAAGGAAAGGAAAGAAAAACACTACACATAGATGAGGGCAGGTAGAATTCCCTACAGAATCTACCACCATAAGGGTGGACCCACTACTCCAACGTAAAAGGACCCGGGCTCCAAATCCTGGTGAAGATTGTACTAGGTAGAGAATTTCAGTTAGAGGGGAAAAAAAGAAAAAAAAGTTCATCCACTGAAAACTGAGATGGCAACGAGCTCACCTGAGTCCTTGCTTCCCTTTGCTCAGTAGCCATGTCCTCTTCCTCTGAGGATGGGTGCAGCCTCCAGAAGGCAGATCTGAGAGGAGAAACAGAGAGACAGGAGGAAGCCCCTTCTGCTTTCCACCCCTCAGAACCAGCAGCTCTGAAGTCCTTACAGCACCTGAGAATGACCCCATGTGCCCTCAGAGAGGGAAGTCAGGAGAAGCTAGGAGGGGACAGACCACAGAGAAGGGCTGGGGCCATCCTGGTCCGGGACCCAACTCTTCCTGGCTCAGAGACTTTCCCGAGAAGGACACTAGATTTTACTACCAGGAGTAG